>NW_006795130.1:1619757-1643814 GCF_000442215.2 Lipotes vexillifer | reverse complement strand
TAGGGAAAGTGGTTAAATAAATGACCTTCTATCCATCTGATATAATACATATATAATTATAGTTACTATTATATTATAATGAAATATATGAGAAGTATATAATAAGGGAAAAGTTTATGAATGACGCTATGTGGAAAAGAGACAAGATAAAATGAATAATCAATATTGTCACAACTATATAAAAAGAATTTAAAACCAAATGTATCATGTAGAAAGTGTAGGAGGAAATGTACTGCAGTCTTAGGCATGGCTTGGCGTGATGGACTTGGGTGGTTGTTTTGAGATATTTAAAAGTTTTCTTCCTTACATTAATCACTATTTTATTATTATAGCTAAACTTTTTCAGTGCTTACTCTGTACCAGGCACTGCACTAATATTTGACATATATTATCTCAATCCATACAATCCTATGAGGAAGGTTCTCTTGTTAACCTGTTACAAATAGGGAAGCTAAGAGGTCTATATTTATACAATGAGTTTACATTACTTTCAAAATAGGAAAACAATATAGTTACTACGTTTATGTAATATTTTATTATTAAAAGATAAGAGATTCAGATTTACCCCCCGTTTTTTGCTACTTCAAACAATGATAAACATTGTTGTGCATATTTCCTTGTGTATTGATACTCTTATTTCTGTAAGTCACATTTCTGAAAGCGATATTTGAGGTCAAAGTGTATGCATGCCTTTTTTATTTTGAACTAATTTTAGACTTACAGAAAAGTTGCAAAAATAGTACAGAGATTATTTGGCAATAAAAAAGAATAAAACACTGATACACACTACAGCTTGGATGAACCTTGAAAACAGTATGCTAAGTGTAAGAAGCCAGTCACAATAGGCCATTTATTATTATTCCATTTATATGAAATGTCCAGGATAGGTAAATACATAGAAACAGAGCAGATTGTTGGCTGCTTAAGGCTGGGGGAATATGGGGAATTGAGAGTGATTACTTAATGGGTTCAGGGTTTCCTTTTGAGGTGATGGAAATGCTTTGAAATTAGCTGGTGGTTGTAGAACTCTGTGAATATAATAAAACCACTGAATTGTACACTCTAAAAGGGTGAATTTTATGGAATGCAAGTTATATCTCAATAAAGCTATTGTTTTTTAAAAAGTAAACAATAGAGTCCCTATTTAGGGGAACCCACGTTCCCCAATGTTCACAACTGAGAAATGATTGGATAAATTATGGTACAGCTATACTAAGGAATATTGAAAGTACAGAAGAGTATAATTCCTTTTTTCTGCTAAAAATTATTTAAAAGAAATAAAAATCCTGGGCTTTCCTGGTGGCGCAGTGGTTGAGAGTCCACCTGCCAATGCAGGGGACACGGGTTCGTGCCCCGGTCTGGGAAGATCCCACATGCCGCGGAGCGGCGGGGCCTGTGAGCCATGGCCGCTGAGCCTGCGCATCCAGAGCCTGTGCTCCGCAATGGGAGAGGCCACAACAGTGAGAGGCCTGTGTACCACAAAAAAAAAAACAAAAAAACTTTAAATGTATGCATATACTTCCTTATGTTTGCAGTAACATACATAAAGTGAGCTTAATGCTGGTTACTCAGGGCAGAGTTAAGAGAGGACAAAGGAAGATTATGCAGTTGTTTTTCATAACCCTCTATTTAGTTTAATTTAGTGTAAAAGGGCATATAATTTTTGTAACTTTTTCCATTTAAAAATATTAAGAAAAAAAAAGAAAAGGGGTTCTGCCCCTGGATTTCCCATGACTAGACAGTTATCTCTAGGTTTTTTAGCAGCAAGGTGTTTATTAAAAATCACACATGCAGTGGTCCTGTGCCATCTCAGAGAGATGAGCCATGAACTGGAATCCTGGGGGATGGTGGGAGGAGCAGGAGTGCTGGTCAGGATGAAAGCTTCTGGGTTAGGCCAAACGGCATTTGAAACCCAGCTCTCAGCCACTTACTGAGCTGTGGACCTTGGGCCAGTTACTTAACTGCTCTGTGCCTCAGTTTCCTTATCTTTAAAATGGGAGTAATTAGATGACCTCTCATTGGGCTGTAGTGAAAATAAAGTGAGGTCATGCATGCAAGATGCTTAGCACAGTGCCTGGCACATAGTATTCAATAAAGGATAAGTATAATTATTATTATTATTTACAGTAGGCACTTCCTAATTGTTTGAAGAGTGGGGAATGGTTACTATAAAAATCTAGAGGAGGGGACAGTGACCTCAACTTTGCTAGATCTACCGTGCTTCCTGACACATATGGTGATGTGCTCTTATGCCACCCACCTGAGAACTGACTTTTTTCTTGCTGGTCTTATCACCATCTAAAATAAAAGACTACATTTCCCAGCTTCCCTTGCAGATAAGGGCAGGGGGAAGTCTTGGGTGGGACTTCCCTTCGGGAAGATGTCCTTTTCCTCTTCCGTGCCTTCAGCATTCCAGTTGTCTGGATCCTACAGTTGATGGCAGGAACCCTGCTAGCAGTGTCAGACCTTGAAGCAACCCTGAAGGAAGAAACCACACCCTGGGGATGGTGGAGATCGAGCCTGGGAGCCTGAGCCCCTGGTGACCCTGGAGTCACTATGCCAGCCCCAGCTCGCCTTCCTCTGCACTTCTTTTATGTGAGAGAGAAACCAATCTCTATCTTGCTTAAGCCCCTTTTCTTTTTTTTGCGGTACGCGGGCCTCTCACCGCTGTGGCCTCTCCCGTTGCGGAGCACAGGCTCCGGACGCGCAGGCTCAGCGGCCATGGCCCACGGGCCCAGCTGTTCCGCGGCATGTGGGATCCTCCGGTACCGGGGCACGAACTTGTGTCCCCTGCACCGGCAGGTGGACTCTCAACCACTGCGCCACCAGGGAAGCCCAAGCCCCTTTTCTGAGTTTTCTGTGATAGGGAAATAAACCCAGCTAATAGCTAATAGAGTTCTCTCAGAACCAACCTAAAAAGTAAGAGCTCATGGCAGGAAGGTGGCGAGGGCTGTGCCCTGGGGAGGGCTGGCTACCAAAGGTGAGGCTGGGCCTTGCCACTTACTCATCGCCAATGTAGAGCTTGGGCCAGACCTCGTTGACATGCGTGTACTGGGGACCGCCCTTCCAGAAGAGACGCTCCAGCTCGAAGGCTCCGGGGGTACAATAATCCTCAGCCTCCCCCTCCTCCTCCACCTTCGGCAGCAGCTTCTTGGCAGACGGGTAAGCATTCTTGAGGCTTGTCTTCGGTTCTGTGGATGTCATTTTGGAGCCAAGGGATTTTCTTTGCTTTCTGCAGCTGGTCATGAAAGAGGGTCAGGATTGCGGTTAGCAGGGACAGAGGTAGGGAATGGGCTTTACAAAAAAGAGGAGGGTATATAAGGTGATCTGAAGATTTGGCAGGCATTTCCCCAGCCTGTTATGCTCCTGCTTCCTCTTCCCAGGCCACAGAGGTCAATAGGGAAGGCCATGACAGCAGTTAAACACCACTTCCCCAAGATTCCAGTCTCCTGCAAAGCAAGCATGCTGGGCACCCTCTGACATTTGCTGCAGACACAAACAGGCTTCAGGTCTAAGAAATCCCTGCAGGCTGCCTGTCCTCTGCCACCTTTCTTTTAGATTTAACCCCTTTTTTGGTGCCTGTTCTTTCTTTTATGTGACTGGAGTCTGCTGGCTCAGGCCATTTTGAACCTGAATAAGAAGGCCCAGGAGGTCCCTGCCATTCCAGGCCTGTGGTATTCAGTGTCTGCAAAGAGCTGTCATCCAGTGGAAAGGGCACACCTGGAAATCCAGAACCTGTGTGGTCTGGGCAGCCACACACATTCCGGGGCTTCGGAAGTCTTGGGGTGGAAGGAAACTTGGCTGCGTGAGGGTTTGTCAACTTGTTGGGAAGTTGAAGTCAACGCTGGCTGCTCTCACACTAGGAGGCTGGCAGTTGTGCTAGCTTACCAGGGGTTTGGAAGAGATGTTCCAAGCTAGAAAGCTGTGTCTGCAGATTGGAACGTGTATTTGCAGAGCTTGTCAGGCTCTGCGGGTGGAATATGGGTGAAGAGTTTCCATTGTCCCCAAAGAAATGAATTCATTGAGGAATTGGGCACCATGTGTTCTGTGAGCTGAGTGACCAATACACTCAGGCAGCCTGGGAAGGGAGGTTATACTCGTCCTGCTGGGAGACTGGAGGGAAGGGGGAAAGGGTGGAGTGACAGAAACGTGAGCGCAGGTGAGTGATGGGGAGGGAAGGTTACTCATTTATGTAACAAATACTTATGTAGCACTTACTGTGTGCTAGGCACTGTTCCAGGTGCTTTGCAATTATTAACTCATTTAATCTTCTTAACAACCCTAAGAAACGGGCACCATGATTATCTCCATTTTGGAGATGAGGAAAACTGTAAATTGAGGATGCGTATAACACATGGTCTAAGTCTTCTGAGAAAAAAAAAAATTGCCCAGAGGGCAGGGGTTGGGGTGGAGGATGCAGCATGAGGAGGGGCAGGCGGGGGACTTGAAGAATGTAAAAAAGCCCTAGTAGCTTCAAAGACCATTAGGATCCTATCGAAAAGACCCAGAACACATCTTGAAGAGGCTCCCACTTATCAAAAATGGGACAATTTGAGCATGAATAATAAAAATAACTGCAGTTAGTAGAAACACATCAAACGTTTAAATCATAATGATACTGAAAACAATTATTCACTTTTGGAAGATGCTAGAGAGTCAGCTCATTATGAAGACAGGCCAGTGAAAGGAAGGAATCTAGCATTTGTCATTCCTTTTGGAGGCAAACTGTACTACTGGGTAGATGAGGGAAATTTTCTTTTATAGAAGAACTTCAATAAAGAAGGAAGGAAGCATCATTTTACAACACCCGATGAGCTAATGGATGTAAGCACTGAGCACTGACTGCTGGCAGCGTAAGAGACATCAGACGTTACAGGTCTTCTGATGGAGGAACACACCACCACTACCACGAAAGGAGCCTCGCCAAAGGAAGACCTGGATCTTTGAACAGAGTCCTCAGAGTCTAGATCTAGCAACCAATTTGCAGGAGATTCAGAAGACAGTTAAATTATACCTCAGGTCCTTATCTTTTGGAAATACATAGTAAAGTGTTCACAGATGAAATGATATAATGTCTGGGATTTGCTTCAAAAATAATACTATTGGAAAATACAATAATATATTGTGTCGGGGAGAGGGAAATAGGTGGAGGTGTGATGACGCAGGATTTGCCAAGGATGATGGCTGCAAGGTCATACTGGTTCTCTTTGTCTTTGAAATTGTCCATTAAATTTTTTTTAAAAGAACAGGAAAATGCTGAAACCACTGCTCTGGGAAATTTGATTCTCCCAAGTTCACAGTAGGTGAATTAAAGGATCACTGGCTAACAGTGTTTTGGGGGAAGCTGGATCTGTGACTTTCTCCTGCAGAATCCTGAGTTGAGGTGTGGAGGGGCCATAGGCTGCAGAGGCCACCCTTCTTTGGAGTCTGTCAAAGCATGATCTAAAGACCACCTCCCTCAGAATCATCTGGCACTTGCTAAAAATACAGATTCCTGGGTTGCACCCTAGGCCAGAGTGGGGCCCATGAGTCTGTATTTTAACAAGCTCCCAAGTGAGTCTGTTGCTCACTAAAGTTTGATAATAATTGCCCAAGAATGTGGTTAAAGAGTCAAGGAGCTGGGATTTCCCTGGTGGTCCAGTGGTAAAGGATCTGCCTTTCAATGTGGGGGACGCAGGTTCGATCCCTGGTCGGGGACCTGAGATCCCACATACCGCGGGGCAACTAAGCCCGCGCGCCATGACTACCAAGCTCGTGCGCCAACTAGAGAGAGTTTGATAATAATTGCCCAAGAATGTGGTTAAAGAGTCAAGGAGCTGGGATTTCCCTGGTGGTCCAGTGGTAAAGGATCTGCCTTTCAATGTGGGGGACGCAGGTTCGATCCCTGGTCGGGGACCTGAGATCCCACATACCGCGGGGCAACTAAGCCCGCGCGCCATGACTACCAAGCTCGTGCGCCTCAACTAGAGAGCCCGCATGCCGCAAACTACAGAGCCCACGCGCCCCGGAGCCTGCGAGCCACACCTAGAGAGAAGCCCATGCGCCTTAGCCGCATACCTCAATGAAGATCCTGCGTGCCACAACTAAGACCCGACCCAGCCAAAAAAAAAAAGAGTCAAGGAGCTGTTGAGTCAAGAGAAGGGTAGGAAGGGTGCTCAATATGCTTTCCATCTTCTCATTGACATGCAGACCCAGGTATTTAGCCCAGAGTAAGGGTGTGGGACTGGGACAAGGGAAGGGCTGGATGGCCTTATTCCAAGGCTCCTTGAAGATGCTCTTTCATGTTGCTTTCAGCCTCGGTGTCTGACACATAAGAGGTGCTCAGAAGGTGAATGAGGGGATGGCCTAGTGAATGAACGGAAGGAGTGAGTCGGGGTGAACGAGTAAGACTGGGGGGCCTGTGCTAGGGGCTCAGTCAGAGCTGATGAGGCAGGACAGAGCCTTGGGCTAATTTGGAGGCGGGGGAAGGTGAGTGAGGAGCAGAGTACAGGATGGGCAGTCCCCTGCAGCAGGGACTTGCTCAGACCCAAACTTTACTCTGGGGCCTGGCGGCTGGCATTTCCAGTCACCGAAGGAGGTGTTATTTTAAGGGATGGCCTGAAACTTCTGCAGCAGAGCCAGTCCAGACACCTCAGTCTCCTGAGAGTGGCCACGCCCTCCGCGCTGCAGGCCTGAGGTGCCTTGACTTTGAGAAGTCTGGAGTTCTGCCCTTCTATGGCACCAGCTCTTCTTGTTTCCAAGGGAGTCAAAGCTGGGCACCATTTACCTAAATTTAGAGGTTTGGGCCATTTTGAACCCTGCCTGCCACCAAAGGAGGCTTCAGAAGAAGGGATTTTAGGGAGACACTGGAGTAACTGCATGCTGAACCTTCTGCCCGCCTTCTTGTATTACTGAAGCTGACCTCACCCTTGCGGAGGCTGGTCCTCCTTCATTATACTGTGGAAGGAGCCATCCCCATCCCCATCTCCGTGCTGAAAGCCTCGGCTGGATTTCCAGACAGAAGAGGAAGTGGTGTGGTCTACCCAGAGCGGCTTGGCACGCAGAGGGAGCTCTGGGATCTATTATCCTCCAGCATGCAGATTGGATGGGGTACGAGAACAAAGCACAGAGCCGTCCAGAAACCACAGACCTGTAATCTTTCCATATCCTGAAGGCGGCTTGTGTGCATCCCTCTCTGCATGGCTCCCAGATCTTTGAATCTCAGAAAGGCGGGGAGTGTCTGTTTCCCAGATCACAGCCAAAATGGAAGGGGAAGACAAATCTATTCTGTTTGGTTTCCATAGATTCGACCTAGAGATTAACTGCCAAGGTCTCGATGACACATACAATATCAATCACAGGCTAAATGTCATAATGAGAGCTGGGCAGGTTGTCAAGAGAGGCCTCCAGGTTCCTGTTACAGCTTCATATTTAAAGGTTTGGTCCCAGGAAACCAAATGCCAACTTGAAGGCTATGTGGCCTATATGTACAGCAGCAGCCTGCCTCTTCCTCAAAGGATAGCAGACTCAGGCTCCTTCCTGGATGGGCCAGGCAGGTAACATAGAGGAGTTAAGTGCATTGGGTGTTAAAGAATAAAACAAACAATTAAGAGCCTAACTATTGGCCTCAGGTAGGAGGCATCAGGGAGTGGTGGGGACTGTGGCAGAGTAGAGAGCAAATGCCCCCACTGAAGGGGGTGGCAGCTTGCCATTCCATGTGGGAATGCAAGCGCAGATGGTTGGATAGTTTTATGAAAAGTCAGAAAGCCAGAGTTTTGTGGGAAATCTGCTGATTTTAAAATTTTAAGTCAGGAGGCAGCTGTAACAGAGGCTATCCTTGGCCTGTCACATTCCTCAGCTGAGATCCCTGTGGCCTAAGTGGACAGCTCCCTTACACAAAAGGCTTCCTCACTCAAGCCCCTGTATTTCCCTGATTGAGGCTGTTTTCTGGTCTTTGTGCTGGTCATGGGGATTACCTGCTTTCTGGAACATCTCACAAACAATTTGTTCCCAAACTCTGGTCTCAGCGTCCACCTTTGAGGGAGCCCAAACTAAGATACTGCTAATTTTAAAGCATTTAAAGACACTGTGATAACAGAGAATGCAGGGCCAAGTGTTACTTGACCCATAAGATCTGGAGTGCCATTTTCCTCTGTGAAACAGTGCCCTTGCCTTTGAGAAGCTATTTCCAGGAATAATCAAAATAGGGATCCCTATCCTGACTCCATTTCAGACTTTTCAATGGTACAGCTCGTGTTTGGTTAAAGGTTTCCCTTGCGCAGTGAGGAAAGGCTTTAATCTGAATTCAAAAATATAGTTTTGACACCATGATTTGACTTTATATATATAAAAAAAACCCTTATAGAATTTAGGATTAACACATACACACTACTATATATAAAATAGATAACCAACAAGGACCTACTGTGCTAACAGGGAACTGTACTCAATATTTTGTAATAATCTATAAGGGAAAAGAATCTGAAAAAGAAAAAAAAAATATATATATATTCTTGTATATAACTGAATCACTGTGCTGTACCCCTGAAACTAACACAACATTCTAAATCAACTGTACTTCAATTAAGAAAAAAACTAACTTGTATATTTTTGTTCTTGTTTTTAACTAGAAAAAAAAAAAACAACCCAGCAAAATATCAATACTGTGGGCAGTGGCAGGACTCAGGGAGATTTTTTTCCTGTTTTCTGTTTTGGGATTCTTTTAATAAATAATCCTATTTTATAATAAATAACCATGTCTATATTTTTTTAACTATGCTGGCCAAATAGAACAGTCTGGGCTGGAAGCTGCTCGTGACTTCTCACTCCATCTTACGTGTTCCCAGGACCTGGCTCTTTCCTGGGGCTCCTCTACCTCTCTGTCCCTCTCTCCCCACATTCACTGGCTTGTGGCTCTTCTCTGCTCTCAGAGCCCCAGCAATCACTGAGGACTCAGATCTTATCCTCCCTGAGCTTCACTTTCTTCTTTAATAAAAGAGCTGTAACAAGAGGGGTAAAGGCGATTTTAAAAACAAACAAACAAAAACCCAACCTGAATTCTTTTGCTTTCTAAGGTGGAAGATGGGAGAAGCCCAGTGGAGAGATGCATCATTCATTAGAGTGGGAAACTTAAACCCATAAGTGGACCCCTTGAGCCTGCAGAGACTGGCCGGGTAGCCATGCCCAGGAGTGTGAGCCACAGAACAGGCCTCCTGCTTAACAAAAAAACACAATTTAAGGATCCTTTTCTTGGGGAAAAGGTAAGTCCTAAAGCGTGATTCAGAAAGTGATGGAGTGAACAAAGAGAGCTAAATTGTTCTGTGCAAGAAACCAAGGGGCGTTCCAAGCCTCTAGAACATCCCCAGAAGGGGTGTGAGGGACCCTGCTGCGGAGGGGCGAAGGGAGGGCTTGGGGCCAGAGACAGCCAGGTGAGAAGCATCCAGGGCACATAGCCACGGGACTCCTGAGAAAAGTGACCCTAATGCCTAACTTTGCGGTGCCCCCTGGCAGTGTAAGCCCTCTCTTTGTCACCCCAAACCTTCAGTGAAATTGTTAGGACAGACAGCTGTGTTCGTGGTGGGTTTGAGAAAGGGGAAGAGGCTTGTGCTGGTAGAGAGAAGATACCAGAAGTTTATGCAGCAGCGTGGACAGTCTGATTCCGTTCTTATACAAAAATACATGTCACCAAAATATTAACACTGGCTCTATGTTTATTTTAGAATGATGAAATTATATGCGATTCTTTTTTTTTTAAGGAACCATCTTTTCTATAAATCTCTGTGCTGAACATATATTACTTGAGTATATGGAGGGGGAAAAAAAGCCTGTGAAAGTTGTATTTGAGAACTGTTCTGGATGTAGTAGATGCGCACCCTAAACCTATGGGCTGAGGCACAGGAAGGTGGCCTTCAGAACAAGGCCTAGCCAGGTGTTCTTTACATCACATGTGGCACTGAGTGCCCTCCCAGTCAGTGTGAGCTCCCCAAAGGCAGGCCTGTGTCCTCCTTGAGCCCTCTGGTGGCAGAACCAGGCCTAGGTCGTGTCACAAAGTCATTCTTGTCCCTCAGTGCCTCCCGGGAAACCAAAAGGGAGTCAAGTTTTATGGCTCCTGAAATTTATACCATTTCTTTAAGAAAAAGAAAAACAAATAGGTGCAGAGCCTTAGAAGAGGCTGGTGCAGGGGGTTCTGAAGCTTTGGGGTAAATCCACCTCTGAAATAAGATTCTTTCCCCTTTGACTGGAGGCAGACCTCAAATGAAGAGGGCAGCGTCCCTCCCTATCCCTTGGGGCTCTTTGACTTGCCTGACCCTGGTCTTGGTTTAGGCTAAGTCAGCCAACATCAGGGGTGCTCTGGTGGGTCATGAGTGGGCGTGGGAAGTGGCCTTGTTTTGTTTGTTTGTTTGTTTGTTTGTTTGACCGTGCCACGTGTGCAGCCTGTGGGATCTTAGTTCCCCAACCAGGGATTGAACCCGAGTTGTCCGCAGTGAAAGCGCAGAGTCCTAACCACTGGACCCAGGAAATTCCCTTTTTTTTTTTTTTTACTTCACCTCAGATGTTCGGCCTGGCCCTGCCCGCCCCGGCACGCCTTCACATCCCTCTGTTCAGCACTAGGGATGGGCTGGGCCAGAAAGGTCTCTGCCTTCTTCAAGTTTTTGGTCTAGTAGAGCAGTTATAATCTAATCTTTTAAAAATGTGTCCTCTTCATTTGAAGGTATTCTGTATCTGTGGATATCACATATTTACGTTCCTTGATGCGTTGGGCTCATGGGGGAAAGTTAGTGTGTGCTGCATGCATACCACATTTTTTCCATGACACCACCCAAGTTGGGTTTGGAATGTGCCTTGAAAGAAGAGGGAGGGTACAAATGTTATTGTGGTTGGGAAAATTACTCTATTAGGAGAGTAATACCTACTGCCAGGGTACGTGGAGGGGCAGAATTTGGCAGCAGTATACATATATACATATACATATTTTTAATTTACTGCAAGTCATGCTTGTCCTTACTCATCTTAAATCTACAAAAACGATCCCAACTAGGAAATAAAAGTTGTGGGATTTTTAAAAAATTAAAACCTGGCCGTAAAAACCCTAGGAATTTTTTGTTGCTATAATTTAATTCCTAATGTATCAGACACAATCCAAGTTTAACAGATACTTTTTTCTTTTGGATTCTGGCAAGTATGTTAATAGGAGGCAATTATGTAAATTAATAGAAAATCCTTTTATTTAAAAAACAGAAATGACTTCATTTAAAGAGGTAATTTAATATTTCTTCTAAGATGGTGTTGATGTCATTAACTTGTTTGATTAACTCTTCAGATGGTTTCAAAATGCTTCGGGGTGGTAATTTATGAACTCCTAATTGATTTTTCCAATCTCAGTCTGGGCCTCCTGGAAACTGTGAGGAGGCTGAATGCTCACATGTGGCTTCCTTCTTAGACAAGGCGGCTGGCCGGGATGGACTTGATCTCTGTGGTCGGCCCAGTGGGGCTGAGGGAGCTCTGGGTCAGGAGACAAGAGGCCATGATGTCTGACCAGGCCAGCTGTGGTGGAAACACTGCAGGCAATTACACAGCTCATGAATTCAGGAACAGATGGCCTTTTAGCCCTGCTCTTTCAAGAATCACTGCCCACTCTGTGTCACCTCAGAACATGAGGCTTCCTTGTGTGGGAGAAAGATGGGGGGTAGACTGGCGGGGTGCAGCCCTCACCATGGTCTCACCACCTCTCACTTCCTGTCCCCACCACTGTTACTCACTAGGCCGGTGTCTCAGTGCTGCACGGGGCAGGCTCTGGACCTTGGGAAGGCTGTAGGCCACGCTCCCACCTCTTCAAGATGCCACAAAAGCTCACTGAGAAACCCAGGCCCTGGCAGGGCCCAGCGAAATGACCAATACACTCGGTGACTCTTAACATGTGCCTGGTGATTATCTACTCTCAAAACCTCCTCGATAGGGAATAGCTGCCCCCACTTTACAGATGAGAAAAACGAGGGTCAGAGAGTTTAGTCACATGATACCAAGCTAGTAAGTGGTATGACTGGGCCTCAACCCAGGCAGCCAAGCATCCCCACCCAGGCCACTAGATAGGTCACTGTATCTTAGTCACAAGGTATATGTTCCTGAGGGCGGGCCTGGGCCTAGACCTCCCTCCCCACGTGAACCCCAGAGCAGTGGGAAGTTGTGGAAGAGCCCTCACTGGCCTTGGGGGCTCACGTACCCAGGCTTCAGCTTCCTCATCTGCAGAATGGGGATAACATTGGCACCTCCCTGCTTGTTGGTTAAAGGAGATAACGTGAGTCCTTAACACATGGACGTGGACTCGGAGAGCGTGTCATGTAGGGGGACAGGAGCGGCGGGGGCGGGTGGGGAATTCCCAGCTGTGTTGGGAGCTAAGTGCTGAGCTTAGCACTTAGCTAAGGGAGAGTAAGGGAGCGGGGTAAAGCAGTTTGGCAGGGACCAGGGGTTTTTGTACTTGTGGCAAATGGGTCAGGGCGCTAATGAGTCTGAACATCCTCCTCTGAGTGATGGGGCTCCTTTGCTCCTGGGTGAAGTACAGGCAAGGCTTTTGGGAGGGGGAGTAAGGTCTCTCTCCAGCCTGTTGACACCTGGTGGCCATGCCAGGCCGTGATGAGACTTGATCCCCTGTTTACTGCGCGAGTGGTAGGCCCAGAACCATCAAGGCTCACCTGAAGCGAAAAGTCAAGCACCACGTGCGTGCCCTGGAGTCAGGCTGCAGAGGACGAACGCAGCTACCCCCTGCGCAGCCCCAGCCCAGCTTCCCCGGCACCGGGACCTGGAGAGGCTGCCCCCAGGCCCAGGTGGGAGTTCAGGCAGCGGGGGGGAAGCGAGAGAGAGAGAGGCGTGCCCCCGCCCCCAGCCCACCCCACGGGAGGGACACCCAAGCACAGTGGCTCTGCCGTCAGGCCCTGAGGCGCACTGGCCTCACTACGGTCTGGGCTGTGTGATGTCGGGCAAAGCACTCCACCGCCTTGTGTCTCAGTTTCCTCAACTGAAGCGACTTCGACAAGGTACACCCCGCCCAGGGCTGCCGCAGATCTGAGGAGTAAGTACGTGAGCTACTACTCAGAAAGGAAGCTCTCGGAACCATGCCTGGCACACGGTCAGCCAGGGCCCCTTAACGATTCACAGGGTTGCACGGCGTCGGGGGAAGGCCAACCCTGGCTCCGTGGAGGTCAGGCTGCCGCCTCCCCAAGTGGACCCAGCTGGGCGTCACCAGGGTTGCAGGGAACACTAACAGCCAAGCCCCCGGCCTCAGGGCCCCTCTCTGGTCCTTGTCCCCCTCGAGTTTGTCAACAGCCACAGGAACTCCACCCTCCGTCAGGACTCAGTCCCCTCCAACCCAGTGCCACCCCAGGACTGAAAGGTCCCCTGTGAGGGCTTCAGCTTATCAGATGGTAGAAGACCAATGTCCCCCCCTCACCCTCAGCCCAGATCTGCTTTTGCCCCCGAAGAGCCTCTGACCTCCCCGTCACTCCTCAGACCTTCTCTCACGTCCCACTGCCCCCCCCCGCCCAATACCCAAGGCTCTTCCCTTGTACGGGACTCAGTCAGAAGCCCTTCAGGTGTTGTTTGCAAATGTCATTTGGTGAGAACAAACTGCTTGTGCCATGAAGACAACAAGGAGGGCGTCCCAATGGAAGGGCAACAGGACAAACACTAAGTACCAGAGCCCCTCAGATGCTGGGATCGGAAGCGAGGAGACCCCACCCCACACACACCCCGTGCCCTCTCGCATCTTACTCAGCAGTTTTTCCCCTTGGAATGTTTTCAGCTTTTCTGAACAGTCAGAGCCCCCCACTCCTTGGGTTCCAGGCCCGTGAGGGGCCACTGGGGCCTCAGGACAAGGGCCCAGGATCTAATGGGAGAGCCCTGGTCTGAGACACAAGACATCTTCCCACCATCCTGCTTACACGCGCTGCTGTCTTGGTCCAGAGGCCAAGTCCCTCCGTGACCCAGTCTCCCCATCTCTACCAGAGCAGTCATCCCCTACCCCATCCTCCCACCAGGACTGGGAAAAGCTTCAAAAATAGTCACTGTGTCCAAAGGATGCTCAGCGTTACCTAGGACACAGGAAGAGTTCTCATCCCCGGGGTTTGGAGTACTTAGTTGTAATTTGTGCTGCCCTATGCTTGATGTGAGTCACTACGGGTGTCTCCATTCTGCCCCCACCTCCCGCTGAGATTTTTTTCCCCTCTACTGGCTAAATGGATAAATGGAGAACCTTGCTGGAATATGATACGCGATACAATGCATCCAGGGCCTCAGAAGGGCCCGATGAGCTTTAAACTGCCCTATTATCCTTTAGAAATGGTCATTGAACTGGAAGCCTAGATTTAGAGGAAGGGAAGTGGAGAAAATTTCTTGGAGTCTCTAGGGCCATTCTGCCCCCACCTCCCGCTGAGATTTTTTTCCCCTCTACTGGCTAAATGGATAAATGGAGAACCTTGCTGGAATATGATACGCGATACAATGCATCCAGGGCCTCAGAAGGGCCCGATGAGCTTTAAACTGCCCTATTATCCTTTAGAAATGGTCATTGAACTGGAAGCCTAGATTTAGAGGAAGGGAAGTGGAGAAAATTTCTTGGAGGCTCTAGGGAAAGAAGGGGAAAGAAGAAGCCTGTCAAACGGAAAAGATGTCAGCTGTTCTCTGCCGCTCCAGAAACAGCGTGGAAAGGGGTCTTCTAATCCCCACACCCAGGTCCCCAAAGAACATTTGATTGGACCCAAGAGGTGCCAGCCTCCCACCAAAGGGGCTTACCTTTGCGCACCAGGTCCTGGCCAGGTCAGTAGGTGCTGGTCCGTGGGGCGTGTGGCAGCAGCACACCCAGCCACCCCGACTGGCATCCAAGAGCCTATTTTTAGGGTCAGATCTGCTGACGCTGACCTTGTGTGCTGCCCAGTCTGAGAAGAGACCCGTGGCATCCGCTCGCAAAATGATTTGCCAGTGTGACCTGAAACCCTTGACTTCGGGAGTTCTGTACCTGGAGCCCACACGCTTGTCCCTGGCCCGGCTACAGAGGCAGGACATGCAGGCACCAGGGCGGGGACAAGGCAGGGGGAATTTCCCAGCTTTGTTTTCTTGGGATGGACGAGGCCAGGTGGCTGCTCAGCCCTGCCCAGGGCTCTATCCTGGAACAGCTGGAACGGGGGAGGTTTGCCCACTGGCACAGAGCCTGTGGGAGGGTCGGGGGGCACCCAGCCTGGAGAACTCTCCACTCCAGTCTTTTCTGGGAGTTTGTGGAGCCGTCTCTGGAGAGTGGTTGGAATGAATGCCACATCATGCAGGGCGATCAGTGAAACACCTCCGCCTTCCAGAGAAACTCTGGAAGCTTGGGTTCATTTGCATTGTGTCACTTCCTGTGAGACCTCCAGCAAGTGTCCAATCCATCTGGACTTCAGTGGGGAAAATAATCATAATGTTGCCCTCTTATGTTGTTATGAGGGTTAAATAAGATAAGTTTGGAAAGTACTTAGCACAATGCCTGGCACATGCTAAACATTTTAAAAATGCTGGATGGTATTAGGGTGCCAAAAATATTCCCAATTCAACAGTCATTCCCAGGTCTCTCTTCTTGGCGGTTCCTTCTCGCAACCTCCTGCCTCTTTGGCTTCAGCCTTCTTTGCTCCAGGATCCCCACCCCCACCCCCACCACTGTGGTCCTCCTTTTTAGGGCTGAAGGGGGGTAGTCCTGTCCCGGCTCCTCTGTTTTTCTAGTAAAATCTTTCCAGCACTTCCTATAGCTCCTGTTAATGAATGACGTGGTTTTCCATCCTTCCTCATCCTTTCACCCTCTTTGGGCATCCTTCAATGTGTGAAGGATTAGGGGGAGTGGGAAGGGGGTCCCCAGTCTCTCCACATCCTTCACTTAATAGGGTCTTTTTATGTTGGGGTCATTATATTGGCCTCTGCAACTTTGTATTCAGCAAACCAAAGATCTTCCTCACAAGTTGCATGTTTAGCTACTGGCAGTTTTATTTAGGGTGATTATTTCTTCTGGTATTTTTCATTGCGAAACTTCTGAAAAGACTCTGCTTCTATTGATTTCTTGGTGCAGAGAATATTCACAAGGCAGAGTTCTCAGGATCTAAGTGTACAAGGAGGTCAAAATGTCAGGGTCCAAATGTCCTTGCTGTCAAGTGCTGGAGTGAGAGCAGCAGGGTCAAAGGCCCTTCTGCAATTACCCCAAGAACTAGAGGAGCCAGAGATGCTGGATCTGACGAAGACTGGAGAAAGATTTCCATCTAGCTGGGAGCCTGTGGGGCTGGTCCCAGCCCTAGCCCCAACCCCAGCCCAAGGTAAGGGCTAAGGAGGCAAGAGGAGCTGCTGAAGATATAAGTTGAGAGGGGGCAAAAAATCAAATATCTAAAGACATCTGAGATAGACAGATAGATAGATAGGTTGATAGATAACCGATAAGAGAGGGGGATAATATTTTACACTGTCTAGAGGGGTGGCCAAGTAAATAAAGCCAAGAAAAGAATGAGGTGGGTTGCTGGATTATCACCTCCATTAGAGTAGCCCCTAAATGCTATGACCAGAAGACTGGTGACCCTCTCCCCATACCCCGCATGCCCCCAATCCTTCACACATTAAAGGATGCCCAAAAGAGAGTGACCAGGGTGGGGAAGGGTGGAAACATCATTATTTATGAGGAACTATAGGAAGCCCTGGGAAGAGGTTTTTAGAAAAGAGTGGTGCTAGCAGCAACAGACACCTGGTCCGTCTTCTAGCAGCTGAAGGGCTGACCTGTGAGAAACAACAGCCTTCTCTGCGCAACTCTCAGGGCAGAGCTCAGGCTGTGGGTAGATACCCCAAGAGCTGCCTTATGTGGACGCAGCAAACACACCATTATGCAAGGATGGGAGCAAGCCAGGTAACCATCAACTGGACTCAGAGATGTCTCCAACTGTTCAGGACTCCAGGCATAGTCCACCAGGATTCTGTGCAACAGCAAGCTGCCCTAGTGCAGATAAACTGTGATCTGTAGAAACAGCTGTTATTTTCATTGTAACTTCTTAGGAACTTACATACGGCAACATTTGACATAGGTTTCTCCCCGACACCACCGCCTTCTCTGATTCATTAGCAAACACCCTTCCCCCAGAATCTCCCTCTACTTTCTCCATTTTCACGTGTAGGTAGACATTGCTGTTTGTCCCAGCTTCTCTGGATCAGAATCCCACTTAGGCCCAGTGGCAAGGTGTGATAGGCAGAATACACCCACCTCCACCCCACCCCCAAAGATGTCCACATCCTAATGCCTGGGACCTGTGAATAGGTTATGTTACAAGGCAAGGGGGAATGAAGGTTGCAGGTGGAATTAAGATTGCTAATCATCTGACCTTAAAATAGGGAGAGTAGCCTGGATCACCCAGGTGGGCCCAATGCAATTAGAAAGGCTCTTAAAAGTGAAAGAGAGAGACTGAAGAAGAGGGTTGAGTGATGCCACATGAGAAGGACTGAACTCCCTGTTGCTGGCTTTGAAGATGGAGGAAGGGGCCCTAAGCCAAAGAACAGCCTCTAGAAGCTGGAAAAGGCAAGGAAACAGATTCTCCCCCAGAACCTGCAGAAGGACTACAGTCCTGCCAACGCCTTGATTTAGCCCAGTGAGACCCACGTCAGGCTTCTGACCTACATAACTGTAAGAAGATAAGTGCTGCTTTAAGCCACAAAGTTTGAGGTGGTTTGTTACAGCTGCAGCAGGAAATGAATACGTGAGATTTAATAATACATGACTTTTCTGGGTTGAAAAATTCCAGAGGCTTCTAGTGCTCTGTGGGCACCTGACTTTATGTGGACGCTGAATCTAGCTAGAGCCCAGGGGAGAGGGTGCTCTCCCACCTCGGCTGCAGATGTGTGTAGTCTGATGGCTATAAGTCCTCTGCCCTCCAAGAAGTGTCTTTCTTCTTTCACATTAAGAAGAAAAGCAAACAGACTGAGGCCCATGTTCCGCAGGCCACCCAGAACCCTCCACAGCATCTTGAAGGACTGCTTTCCTCTGGGAGAAGTACAGGTAGGATGGCTCTCATTTCTCCTGAGTCAGTTTCCCTGTAGCCTTCTTGCCTCTCCACCTCACTGGCACCCGCCAGCCTCGCCCTCCTTCAACCTCACCCCAAGTGCGACACCACCCTCTTCTGTTCTTCCTCCAGAGCACCACCCACCCAGCGCCATTGTATGCGTCAGAGGGGACCACAGCACAGAACAGGAGACAACTCCAAATTCAATGTCTGAGCTCCTTATTGTTAGAAAATTGTTGTCTGGGCCCCCTCCCCAGGGGATTTCTCCCTCTAGAGACGACTGTCCTTGTACCTGCCGTGTTCACGAGACTCCCCTCTGTGTATACGATCGTCGCAGCTTTCCTTTTCCTCCATTCTGGGCCTCTTCCCCTCTTCTCTAGAGCTCCTTCAAAAGGCTTCAGATTCCTCCTCTCTCATGACTATGCCGAACAGGTCAGCTCCCTCTTAGTCTCAACCTCCCAAGCAGGCTAAGCTAGGGGCCTCCCTTTCTCATCAAAAAGCCCACCATGGCATTTTCCTAGATAAGTTACTGTCACCAATCCGAGAGGGGAATTTTTTGACTCCCTTAGACAATATCATCCACAGACCCTGGAAGCAGGAGCCCCTGCCTTAAGCTTGTTTTTTAGAGATCCATGCATCTGTCTGTCTGTCTCTCTCTCTCACACACACACATATTGAGATGCTGCTAACCACTCATTAGAATAGCTAAAACCAAACAAGAACCCAGCAATACCAAACTCGGGTAAGACTTTTTGGGGGTGGGGAAATGTTCTGTATCTTGGTCATAGCGGTGGTCACACAACTATACGCATTTGTCAGTAAAACTAAGAAGAGTGAGCGTTGCTGTGTTAAATTTAAAAATAAAAAAGATATGGGTGCCTCATTCACCTGGGATTTGGCTTTCGGCACAGGCAAAGAGTGACCTGTAACTCTATACACTTTTGTGATGAACACCACGTAGGCCGCAGAGAGTGTGTTTCCCCCTTCCCTTACTCTGTGTCCTCAAAACAAAAGGTGACCGGTCTGAATTTCTCAAAGGTGAAGGTCGGTGGGTTGTGTTGCTGCTAATCTGGGGTCCAGGGAGGATTGGAGCTGTGGAAGCCCATGGCCGATAGAACAGACAGACAGCTTATCCGGCCGAACCTGGTAGCGCCAAGCATCCACTGTGCGTCTGTGTTCTGCTCCAGGGCTCTGGAGGTGACCTGGCATTATTGTGGTATTCGCAACAGTCACACAACAGCTGAGGGATATTTTGGTGCATTAAACAATTCATAGGCTTCTCTAAAGCATATATATCTAGGTCTAGATGTAATAAATGTGAAGCAAAATGCCAGTTCTTTACATTGACTACTAGAATTGTCAATCATTTTATTTTTGTAACAGTCATTCATAAGATTTAACAAAGGTTTCAAAGACGTGAGTTAAGATTTTGAGGTTTACTTAGATCATTTTTTTTTTTTTTTTTTTTTTTTGCGGTACGTGGGCCTCTCACTGTTGTGGCCTCTCCCGTTGTGGAGCACAAGCTCTGGACGCGCAGGCTCAGCGGCCATGGCTCACGGGCTCAGCCGCTCTGCGGCATGTGGGATCTTCCCGGACCGGGGCACGAACCCGTGTCCCCTGCATCGGCAGGCGGACTCTCAACCACTGCGCCACCAGGGAAGCCCTACTTAGATCATTTTGATTTAAAACTTTGATATTCAATAATTACATATTCCTTTTTACTTTTAATAGAAACTTCGAATATTTTAGAAAAAGAACTCTTTTGAAAATGTACATGGAAATGTTTTTCATGTTTTATTGTTTTCATTTAACTTGCATTTTGATAAAAAATTTACCTTTGTTCACTTTGAATTCAATTACATTTTTTAATTTAATTTTATTTTTGGCTGCATTGGGTCTTCGTTGTTGCGTGTGGGCTTTCTTTAGTTGCAGCAAGCAGGGGCTACTCTTTGTTGCGGTGCATGGGCTTCTCATTGAGGTGGCTTCTCTTGTTGCGGAGTACAGGCTCTAGGCATGTGGGCTCAGTAGTTGTGGCTCATGGGCTCTAGAGTGCAGGCTCAGTAGTTGTGGCACATGGGCTTAGTTGCTTCACGGCATGTGGAATCTTCCCGGACCAGGGATTGAACCCGTGTCTCCTGCATTGGCAGCCGGATTCTTAACCACTGTGCCACCAGGAAAGACCTCAATTACATTTAATTTTTGATCCTTCAGATCAGCACTGTCCAATAGATAATGCAAGCCATGTATGCAATTTAAAAATTTCTAATAGCCACATAGTGAAAAACAGGTGAAATTAATTTTCCAGGCAGGATTTTATTTATTTGTCTATCTATTTATTTATTTACTTTTGGCCGTGCCTCACTGCATGTGGGATCTTAGTTCCCCAACCAGGGATTGAACCCCTTTCCCTGCAGTGGAAGCGCATAACCACTGGACCACCAGGGAAGTCCCCCATGTGAAATTAATTTTAATAATATATTTTATTTAACTATGCCCCGAATATTATCATGTCAACATGTACTCAGTACTCAATATGAAAATTGAGATATTTGATGTTCTTTTTTCCATGTGAAATCTGAGTATCTTACACTTAAAGCACATCTCAACTTCGACCAGCCACATCTGAAGTGCTCAATAGCCCCACGGGACTGGGGGCTCCCATACAGGACAGCCAAGGTCTAGATCACTGAGAGTGAGACAAGTCATTGTGCTAATGGAGGTCAGGATGGGAATTTCTGTTTGTCCTCTTGCCCAGACCTGACCTACCTCCTTCCAGCCTGAGTTGTCCCCCGTTCCTGAAGCCCACTGTGTGGGTGCCTTGGAGGTTTCTGGGGCTCTCCGGGGAGTTTGCTGGCAGCCGGCAGGGGCACGTCTGCTGTGGAGCTGTCAGTCTTGACTTTGATGGCCTAGCGATGTCAGGACTTCATGTTTGGAAAGAAAGCCTAGGGCCGAGGATGTTTCTCTGAAATCAATACCTCTGTTTATCTCCCTGGCTGTCAAAACACTGGAGTGCCTGCTGCCAACCTCCTGCTGGAGGGCTCTGGAGCCCTTAGGACCCAGGGCATGGGCTATGGGTCGTGGTCCTCCCAAACTCCCCCCTTTCCCAGGAGATTGCCGTTTGAGCCCTGCTCAAGTCTGTCAGTGATCTCAGCAAATGGGTAAATTGCATCTCTATTAGCACCTCTCTCTGCACGCCAGGACTTGTTTATTTTACAGATAGATGGCTGTTTCCTTTTCACGGCCTGTTAGTGCATCAAAGTGACATTGATGAGGCTTGACAGTGTGATTATTCGTGTGTGGGAGGCAGGAGAGCAGGGGAGGGACGGGCATGTGCTTTCAAAACATCAAGACTTGGGTTCGAATCCTGCCCCTGCCACATAGCTCTGGGCTGGTACAAGTCCCTTAACTTCCCTGAGCCTGTACGTTGGGACTAATAACAGGATCTACCTATGGGGTTACCATGCAGATTAAATAATATAATGCACGTGAAGCTCTTGGCTTGGAAGAAGCATTGATGTTCTTCTCATTCTCCCTCAACTCTGGGTAATTGTTTTATCTCCCATTGGACGGATTAAGAAATCCCTAAAGAGGATTAAATTAATAAACCATTAGGTTAGGAGCTGAAATCCCCCTGTGGTTTCAGCAGATGTTTATTGAAGTGATACCCTACTCTGTGACCAGGCCCTGTTGTAGAAGCAGGTGGTGGTACCGTAGGCAGGAAGTCAGGGCCTGCCTTGGGTGAACTCACCGTGCAGTGGGGAAACAGACCTCTAAGCACCCACCGGCAGCTCAGTGAGCAAGGGCTGTGTTGGGGGTGCATAAGGGGCCAGGGTTGCCCAGAAGAGCCTGAAAACTCAAAAATGTCTGAGAAGGGGCTTCCTTGGTGGTGCAGTGGTTGAGAGTCCACCTGCCAATGCACGGGACGCGGGTTTGTGCCCCGGTCCAGGAGGATCCCACATGCCACGGAGTGGCTGGGCCCGTGAGCCATGGCCGCTGAGCCTGCGCGTCTGGAGCCTGTGCTCCACAACGGGAGAGGCCACAACAGTGAGAGGCCCGTGTACCGCAAAAAAAAAAAAAAAAGTCTGAGAAGGCCGACTTTGGCAAAGTGGGAAGAAGGCTTGATGGGAGTATCCCGTGGTAATGTGTTGGTCATCCATGAACCCAGTAGGCACTCAACAAACTGTCATGGACATTTTTAGTTCAATCATTGGCATTAGCCAACCCATGATAGTTTAGTCATGACAGGTGCCTTGAGCCAGTTCTAGTTAGATCTGGGGGCATCGTCTGGGATGGGGAAAAACACACACATATACACTCACACGCATATATACACACACCCATACACACACTCCACACACCCATGTATATACACACACCCACATATATACAAATATATATACACATACCCATATGTATACATACACCCATATATATAGAAATATATATACACACACATATATATGGGCTGGACTGAGCTCAGTTTTAGGAAGGGGTTGATTTTGACACATTGTGTGCAGTGAACCCTTATCAGTCAGGGGTCAAAAAGGGACAGAATGCATCAGGGATGGTTTAAATGAAAAGATACTGATGGCCTACATACAGAGTGTGAGCAGGGTTAAGGGAACAAACCCGGGATACTGAAGCACCCAGGAAGTAGCAACAGTGGAAAGCCAGGGGCTACAGATGTGGCTGTGACCCAGTTTCGACCAGGCAGACGAGGTCAACACTCTAGGGGATGGTAGAGCAGTGAGGTGGAAGGCACCTGGGTCCCTGCATGACCTCCTGGAGCTGAGTCCCCTCGCCCGTCTGGACTGCCCTCCTACCTCTGTACAATGACATGAGAGAGAAATAAGCAGCTGTCTGTTTAAGCCACTGTGTTTTGGAGTCTCAGTTACAGTAACCTAGCCTGGACCCTAATGCAGTCAAAGGCTAGTGTGGTTGCAACAGGGTGAAGGAGGGAGAAAATGTTGGCAGGTGAGGGCCTGTAATCGTGGGGCCTTGTGGCCATGGTAAGGAGTTTAGATTTTCTTCTAGGGAGGATGCTTACATGATTTGATTTGCATTTTAAGAAGAACATCTTGACTGGTATGTGGGGAATGGAATGTGGTGAACAAAAAGTGAACTAAGGAGGGGGCTGCTCTGGTTGTCCAGGGAAGAGATGCTGGTGCCTTGGTCAAGGATGGCAGCGACAGAATTTGTGAGAAGGGAGTCACGTTCCAGATATGTTTTGATGGCAGATTATAAAGAATTAGCTGGTGACTTTGAGGTATTTGTTGTATGTTCAGGTATAAATGAAATAAAGTGCTTAACACAGACCTTAGTACACAGTATTATTGTTGTTTTAATAAAGGTTCTATGACTCTGATGAGGTAACTTTTTCCTGCACAAGATGCTGATGGATCTTAGGAAAGAAACTCATGTTTTATTAAGCGACTCACCACTTTGGTGTCTGTGCACATGGTCTCAGACTGTCCCTGAGGCCACTTCTCAGGGAGGGAGGTCAGGTGTGCCCAGGACCCGAGGAGACCCTCACTGCTGCAGTCAGTCTGGCTTGGAATGGGTGGAAAATTGACTCATTCTGCCCATCACAGTAGAGCACCTGTCATGTGCTGGGCAGTGTTCTAGAAATGGAGGGAAAGACAACAACAAGGTATACTATGTCACTGCCCTCATGTTGCTGTTATTCTTTTCACTGGGATGTACAAGAAAGTGAGGTGTCTTTATTTTTCTTTAGCTCTTCTAATCTTTCCCACAAGCCCCTCCCTATCTGCTGGGAATGGCAGACACTTAAATTTGCTAAGTAATAATATCCCAGCCTCTTCCCAGTTAAAAGCTCAAACTCTGGGCTTCCCTGGTGGCGCAGTGGTTGAGAGTCCACCTGCTGATGCAGGGGACATGGGTTCGTGCCCCGGTCCGGGAAGATCCCACATGCCGCGGAGCGGCTGGGCCCGTGAGCCATGGCCGCTGGGCCTGTGCGTCTGGAGCCTGTGCTCTGCAACGGGAGAGGCCACAACAGTGAGAGGCCCGCGTACCG
>NW_006795130.1:1602073-1618886 GCF_000442215.2 Lipotes vexillifer | reverse complement strand
CCCAAAAAAAAAAAAAAAAAAAAAAAGCTCAAACTCTCAGAATCCTCTTCTGTTGCACAAGATGGATTGTGGATGTACATCAGGGTTTATTGCAAGAACCAAGGTGGGGAGGGAGCCTTGATGCTGGGGGACCCCTTGAGCCTGGCTGCTGCTCGCACTGGGCAAAATGGTCTCCTTCCAGAAGCCTAAATAGGTAAAGAGCAAGGCACTCCCTGCACGTTTCACTCTGTCCCTGGGACGTTGTCTTAGAGAACAGAGGTCACCACCTCTAGGCCTCACTGCCACCTGCCCCCTCCTCTATGCCTTGTTCTCTTCAGTCATTCACTTTCTTTTACTTTCTTACCTGAACATCCTCTGGATTTGGCCTCTTGTTCCCATTTGTCAGGGGCTATAATAGTGAAGTGACTTCCAGGTAGGGTTGACTGATTTACAAATACATTTTTAGTATAAGTATGTCCTCTGTGATACTTGGGGCATATTTATACTAAAAAATTATTTGTTGCTTATCTGAAATTAAAATTTAACTGGTATCCTGTATTTTATCTGGCAATCCTGCTTCTAGGGAACTTGATTACGGGGGAGAGGGATGAAAAACACAGCCATTTAGTATTTTCAAAATATTATGCCTAATATAAGGCTTCGCTCCGGCTGGCCTCTTGGCTGGACAGATTTAGAGGGCCTTCCGAAAGAAGGAGGCTGCCCCCCGCCACCCCCTCCCTAGCATGGGCTGTTCCCAGTTCCTCCGAGGAGTCCATTGTGTGTGTGTTGTATGGAGAGGGGCAGATGGTAAAGGAGCCAGCTTTGGCCTCCTGCCCTCCCCCCGATGCCCCACCCATCACACCAGGCAGGCCTCCCTGCAATGTGGGTAGACCCATCCTGCTGGCAAAGCTATTGCTTACCTAGAACTTTTATGAGGGCATTTTTATTGAGCTGTAATTGAAAAGAAAAAAAACCAAAAACTCCAAGACATTCCAGATTTTTCTCATAAGCCTGCTTCAGGCGTGTGTGTGTGTGTGTGTGTGTGTGTGTGTGTGTGTGTGTGACATTTAACTTTTCTCTCTTCTTCCCTAAGTTAAGGACCAGAATAAAGATGAACTGGCAGTCTGGAGAGCCTGTAAAACTCTTTTCATTAAGCAAATATTCTAGTGTTTGGAGAACCAGGGCTTTATGTAAGAGGGCTACATTTGTCATTATAGTCTAATATCCTAATGTAAGTTTACAACCATATCTAAGAAACCTGTGATAGAATGCAGAGCCTCTTATATGTGTAAAACTGCTTGGCAAAAGTTTATAAATCATATACATCTATTTAAAAGAATGTGAAAGTAAATCCAGATGATGGCCTTTGAGAAACAGGCTGATCGTGGTCACCCCATTGTGCCCCATAGCTGTTCTGAGAAGCTGCAGGAAAAAAATTGTGTCTTTCTTGGGGTCTGTGTGACCAGCCCTCCCCTCCCTCACCCAGGAAGGATGGAGATCCAGACCTTCCTTCCCAAGTCCCTGGCTTTCTCAGCAGGATTGAAAGAACCGCAAGCTTTTTTCGAGGGCCTACTATGAGCCAGGCACTGGGCTGCTTCTCTTGTTTCCATGCTTACAACAGCCCTGTGCAATGCTGGGACCCATCTCATTTTTACACTTGAGGGATGTGAGGTTCGGAGGAGCTAACCTGCCCAGGTTCACATAGCTGCTTAAAGGATGGAGTCTGAAAGAAAACCGGAGTCCATGTGTGTCCAGGGCTCCTGTCCTTCCTGCCACCCCTTTCCCACCCCAGGCCACTCAGCTCGGTGGTGACGGTGTCTGTTGTGGTCTCCTTGCCTAGAGTTGTAGTACTGCTTCTCAGGAGCCACAAAGCCAGACTGAGAGTGAGAGGGGTCTCAGGCCAGCCCCTTCTGTGTCGTGGCCGTTTCTGGGACAGGACTGCCTCCACTGACCCATTGTCCTGCCCAAGGGACTCATGCTCGTCAGGGGATGCCTGCGGTCTTACAGAAGTTCAGGAAGTGAATAGATGAGCTTCTTTCGGGTGCCCAAAGATAAACTCACTCTCCAGTGACCTCAGGGATTCATTGTAAGAACACACTGGAAAGCAATGAATCTCCTGGAGAATGGGAATATCTCCCAGGATACAGCACGACTCCAGTGACCAGGTTCAGGTGGGGTCTCATCAGGTGTGGGCTGCTCCTCACTCCCGGGCTCTGGCTTTACGGGGACCTAGCCCCTCTCTGTTTGGCTTCTAATATTGCTGTCACCACCAGCTGACTCCTTCTGCTTCTCCAATTTGTGATTTCTGCTGCCCATGGCTCCTGCTTCCTGATTTCAGGTACCCACCACCCATCCTGCTATCTCTAATTGCCTCCCACTTAGACTCCCCAGGAGAGAGGACCTCATTGGGTCGGTAGCCTTGCCCAGGACAGAACACCAATCAGTGACAGCCTCTTACATCAGACCGGTTTGGCTGCAAGTAACAGAGACTTGGAAAACAATGATTTAAACAAGACAGACATTTCTTTCTCTCCCATGTAAAAGAAGTGTGAAGGCAGAGCAGTCCAGGGCTAGCAGGGAGCCCAGCCAATGCCATTCACACTCTGAGTGGCACCATGGAGGGGGGTGGGGGTGGGGTCAAAGGACACACACTTTGCCCTTTAAGGAGACTTATCAGAAGTTCCACACAATAATTCCACTACATCCAATTGGCTGGAACATAGTCACTTGGCCAAACTTACCTACAAGGGAGGTTGAGAGAGGTTCTACTTTGGCTGGTTGCATTGCCACCCAGCTAACAATTGAGGTTCTTCACCAAAGTAAAAGGGGAGGATGGATATGGAGAGCAAATAGAAGTCCATGCCCTGAGACCCATCCTGATGCAACTCTAGGACAGTAGAGCAGCAGGGTCATATGACAGAGAGTGTGTGACACCAGGAATCCCTCAGAAAGGGGTGCTGGCATGATGGGGGCCTTGCATGGGCTGTACAGAGTGCTATCTGTGTGGTATGGTCTCTAAGGGACCATGAGAGCCCCTTCACCCACTCGCAAGTTTCCCCTTTGTAGTCCTGCCTGCAAGTTCAACATTCAAGTGAAGCAGTGCCTTCCCTGCACCCTTTTTATTTTTTATTTTTTGCTTTTTACTGAAATACAGTGGATTTACAGTGTTGTGCCCATCTCTGCTGTACAACAAAGTGACTCAGTTATACACATAGAGACGTTCTTGTTTTGTATTCTTTTCCATTACGGTTTGTCACAGGATATTGAATATAGTTCCCTGTGCTATATATTAGGACCTTGTTGTTTATCCATTCTAAACGTAATAGTTTGCATCTACCAACCCCAAATTTCCGGTCCATCCCTCCCCCTCCCCCACCCTTGGAAACCACAAGTCTGTTCTCTTTGTCTATGAGTCTGTTTCTGTTTTGTAGATAGGTTCATTTGTGCCATATTTTAGATTCCACATATAAGTGATATCATATGGTATTTGTCTTTCTCTTTCTGACTTACTTCACTTAGTATGCTAATCTCTAGTTGCATCCATGTTGCTGCAAATGGCATTATTTTGTTCTTTTTTATGGCTGAGTAGTATTCCATTGTGTATATGTACCACATCTTTATCCATTCATCTGTTGATGGACATTTAGATTGTTTCCATGTTTTGGCTATTGTGAACAGTGCTGCTATGAGCATAGGGGGTGCATGTATCCTTTTGAATTATAGTTTTGTCTGGGTATATATGCCCAGGAGTGGAATTGCTGGATCATATGGTAATTCTATTTTTAGTTTTCTGAGGAACCTCCATACTGTTTTCCATAGTGGCTGTCCCAACTTACATTCCCATCAACAGTGCAAGAGGGTTCCCTTTTCTCCACATCCTCTACGGCATTTGCTATTTGTAGACTTTTTAATGACGGCCATTCTGACTGGTATGAGGTGGTACCTCACTGTAGTTTCGATTTGCGTTTCTCTAATAATTAGTGATGTTGTGCATCTTTTCATGTGCCTACTGGCCATCTGTATGTCTTCTTTCCGGCACCCCTTTTAAAGTGTGCATGTGTTCCTGGGGAAATTAACCTGTCCTCAGTTCTTTATACTTGCATGTATATTTTCTCATGTCTGCTTAATGAGCAAACCTCCGCCCCAGTTGCTACCAGGACCAGGAGGGCCTGAGCAGTCAACAGCACTAAGCCCTGAGAGGCTTGAAAACTAGTCTGATGGGGTCCCAGGAGTCCCATTGTGGGCCCGGAGGGTACAGGAGACCAAATCTGAATACCTGTGCAGGACTGTGAAAGGGAAAGTGTTTCGAGGGATGGGCTTATGGAAGGCTCTGAAGTAGGAGCTGGGGTGCAGGAAATCTCAGAGGAGGGGAAATTCTAGCGGGTCCCAAGGAGAGAAGGCCAGGCTGACCAGACATCAAATGGCTCAGGAAGCACAGATGAAGAGATTAGTGCAGAAACCTGGGAGCATAACCTAAGAAGAGCTGAGTGATCGGGGAAAGGGAGAACACCGGTAGCCTGTTCCTCCTGCTTACTAAGGAAGGCAGGACCTGGGTAGGTAGGGGTAGGGGTGGGGTGTGGGGTATTTGAGTTTTCCTCCAGCCAGGTTTCCCCAAGGCCCCAGTGGCTGCAGAGTTCATACTGCAGCTGCCTTCCCCAACCTCAGTGGGAGAGGAAATGGAGGAGGCAGGTGTCAAGGCCATGCTGTGAGCTAGAGGCCAGCAGACCCACAGGGGCCTCCTGGGGACCAGGAGTCTTGGACCACTCAGCAGGAGTCTGTTGGCCTGGAAGGTAGGGCGGCCGGAGCTTATGACAGAGCTTGGGAGAGCAGGGCGATGTTCCATTCCTGGCAGCCTCCCCACCTTGCCCACCCCAAAGCCTGTGCCACCACCATTCCCCTTGGGGCCCTAACCATCTTTGGTCTCCAATGGGGCTCTGGGCAGATAAAAGCCAGGGCTCTATTGTCATCTGTACTCCTCTGTAGCTGTGACATCATCTTCATGCACTTGGCATGGGGGTGGATTGATATGGCTGCTCTGTCCTTTTCTCATTCACATATTCCTCCAGAGGCTGATTCAGTGATTAAAAACTGGGACTTTAGTTCAGACCTGGCTCCACCATTGTTATCTACTGATACATAACAAACTACCCCAAATGTTAGTGACTTAGAACAAGAGCATTTTGTTTTAGCTCGTGATTTTGTGGGCCCTTAATTCAGGCAGGTTCAAGTGGACTGTTCTTCTGTTCCACATGTCATTGACACCTATTGCAAGTGGTGTTCAGCTGGCAGGTGTGCTGAGGTCACCGTAATGTCTAGGGTCTTGGCAGGGAGGCTAGAAGGCTGGACTCAGCAGGGCCTACACCAGTTCACCTACACATGGCTTCTCCAACCTGGTGGCCTTCGGGGAGTCAGACTTCTTGCATGTTGGCTCAGGGCTCCCAGAGAGCGTGTTCTGCCCCAGGCAGAAGTTTGCAAGGCATTTTATGACCCAGCCTCAGAAGTCCCAGAATGTTACTCCTTCCCCAAATTCTGTTGGTAAGCAAGTCACTAAAGGCCAACCCAGAAGGAAGGCTCAGGAAGTGTTTAAGAAAATAGGCTTGCAGACTGAGTTTGTAATATGGTTCTACAAGTGCTAGCTAAGTGACCTTGAGAAAGTTTACTTAAGCTTTCTTTGAACCTCAGTTTTCACATCTATAAGATGGGAATATTAATAATAGTATCTACTGCTATGGCTTATGAGAATTAAACGATTTTATATATATATATCTATATATATATATCTATATCTTATGAATGCCTGCTCTGGAAACACCTGCTCAAGATCACCAATATCTGCAGTTTCCTCTTCTTGGGCTCCCTGCTAGACAACATTTCCCAGCTGCCTCTGCAGTTAGGTGTGACCATGTGACTGAGTTCTCACCCTGGAAACTAGAGGGGAAGTAATATATCTGGCCTCTACATCCTCCATGCTTGCTCCCCCTTGCACCCATCAACTTGTGTTGTGAGAGAGAAATAAAGCTTTGTTTGTCAGAGCCACAAGCCTGACTAACCCTCAGGTACATAAGCTCTCAAAGTTAGCTGCTATCTGGCTTAATCTCTCTCCACCTGTGTTCTTATCTGTAAAATGGGGTGATAATGGGACCTATCCCATAGGGTTGTGAGGATTAAATGAAATGTACAGTTGACCTTTGAACAACGAGGGGGTTAGGGGCACAGACCCTTCTACAGAGTTGAAAATTCATGTGTATAACTTATAGTTGGCTCTCCTTACACATGGTTCCTCCATATCCAGGGTACCTCTGGATTGTATCAGTGATTCACACTGGTGGATTCAACCAACTATATATCGTGTAGTACTACAATATTTACTTTTTCTTTTTTTTTTGCGGTACTACGTGGGCCTCTCACTGTTGTGGCCTCTCCCGTTGCGGAGCACAGGCTCCGGACGTGCAGGCTCAGCGGCCATGGCTCACGGGCCCAGCCGCTCCGCGGCATGTGGGATCTTCCCGGACCGGGGCACGAACCTGTGTCCCCTGCATCAGCAGGCAGACTCAACCACTGCGCCACCAGGGAAGCCCTACAATATTTACGATTGAAAACAGTATGAATAGACTCGCACAGGTTTAACTGAACCTTGAACCTTTGTTGTTCAAGGGTCAACTGTATAGTTTGACTTACTGGCCTAGCTTCCCTTTGATCACAGTTATTTCATCTAAACTCTATAAACTGGTCATCATTACCTTTTTCTTGAAGCAAGATTATCCATAATCAAGCCTCTTGAAGGTTTTAAAAGGATAACATGAATTTGCAGTATTTTAGGCCTAAAGCCAATAATAATGGCACCATTTTAATTCAGAATAGTTCCTAAAACCCATTTGCTGATGGCTTTCAAAACCTAAATATAGAGAATAGAATGTTTCTAATTTTAAAAGTCAGTTTATTTTTGATTTTTTAAATTCGGAAATATTTTAAGAATACAAAAAAAAATAACAGACACCTATATTCCCAAAGCTCAATATGGTCAAATCTTAACATTTTGCTGTATTTGATTTGTGTTTTTTCTAAAGAAATAAAACATCACAAATGAAACTGAAAAAAAAAAAAGATGTATGACGTATCTAAAGCATTTAGCATAGTACTTGGCATATGCAAAGCAGTCAGTAATTGTCAACAAATTTTTAAAATTTTTTATTTTGAACTAATTTTAGATTTACAGAAGAGTTATAAAGATAGCAGAGACATTTCTTAGACACTTCACCCAGCTTCCTTTAATGTTAACTTCTTATATAACCATGGTCCATTTATCAAAGACATGTTAACTTCTTATATAACCATGGTCCATTTATCAAAGACATTAAAATTGGTGTAACACTATTAACTAAACAGAATTTTTTCAGATTTCACCAGTTTTTCTGCTTAAGTCTTTTGCTGTGCCCAAATCCAATCCGGGGTACCATGTTGCATTTAGGTCAGCTTATTTTTAATCATTCATTCAATTCACTGAGAGTGCTGCCAGCCTTTAGTCCAAGACTGGGAGTTCCTGTGCAGCAGGTGATGCCAGGGGCCCCTGTACTACCTACTACGACAATAGAGCTCTCATTTTTGAGAGCTTGCCACATGTTGTACAACGCACTTTCTATATGCCCCACTTTATCCTTACAACAATCCTATATGTTGGCCATTATTACTCCCATGTTACAGATGGGGGAAACTGAGGTATGGAGAGGTTAACTGAGTTTACACACCTGGTAAGGGGCAGAGGTAGAATTTGAACCTAGGCAATCTGGCTCCAAATTCACAGTCTTAACAATACCTCACTCCTTTCACGAGGCTGCTCTACCGAACAGGAAGAGTAGAGGCATCATCGCAGACTTCCTGGGCCAAGTGTGGCAGGCAGGAAGGGTTCCCGGTGGAGGTGTCAGTCTGGAGCTCAACCTCTGTTTTCTTGTGTGCTCTGGGGGATGTTTGGCTTTCCCTGCCTCTTCTCCCCATAGCCCCAGAATCTGAGCCCAACCCTCGGAGCCCCAAGAAGGTAACCTGCTGAAACTCAAGCCGCAGGCCCAGGGTGTGGCTCTGTCCCAGGTTCAGGGCACTCTACCCCAGCCAGCAAGGGCAGGCTGCCCACAGTCATAGACCCGGATGTTGATTTAGAGACTGGCTTCTAGAGCCACTATTTTGGATCCTGCTGACCATGCATAAGCAAGAGATAGCAACAAGGGCTGAGTTGTCAGGCTGAGTGGGGGATCCAAGGGAATTGGGGGTGCGCAGACTACTGACGGGACTAGTTTTGTCTGCTCTGGAAAATTACAGGCCCCACCAACCTGAGGATGAACTGAGAAGTTTTCCATCTTGCCTGGTTGGGCACAGCAGCACCAACCCTTCTGCCAAACTCCAGCTAGGACATTTGTTTACCCTTTGGAAAAGGCCCAGAGAGCACCTTAGGTAGCTAACAGCCAGCTGGGATTAGGACCAAGCACTGCAGGTAGCAGAGCAGGGGATCTGCTGGGCAGTACCTGCCCTTTGAGGCCAGAGCCCGGAGATCCTGGATCCAGTAGGCAACATCCAGCCTCATTTTAGCTTCTCTGAGCATCAGTTTGTTCATTTTAGCTTCTCTGAGCATCAGTTTGTTCATCTGTAAAATGGGGATATTAATCCCTATGGCCCAGAGAGGGCTTATCTACATTTGTGCAGTTTATAAATTGCAGGAGTAAATGGGGCCTGAAACCCAGCCTGTGCTCAGCTCACTGAGTTGGGCACCATAACTTGGAACTACGTCTACTTGGGAGGAAGGAACACCTTTTTCTTGACCAAACTGTTTGCCCAGGAGTGCTCCTGCCTAAAAGGTTGGTTTGGTCAGAGGGTGCCCCTTTTTGGATTTGCACAAAGGAAAAGCACTTGCCCTCTGGAAATAGAGCAGATGGTGGAGAAGGGCAAAGGGCCCTTAAGTTCCCAGGAGAAGGCAGGGCTGTTCCCAGAGAGCCTTGGCAGGGGAACAAAGAGGGAAGTCAAAGGTGGCCCAAGGGGACAAGATGAGCTGGGAAGAGGGTGTCAGGGTGACCAAATGGTGAGACGCTGTGTGCACGTGGAGCTGGGGGGAGAGGAGGTGCCCTCTGGAGGCTAGCCCAGTCCCAGGGGCAAGTCCACTCCCCCTGGTGGCCCCTGTAGAGAGGGCCCAGTAACATGGAACTCTACCTGATGGCAGGGTCATAGCCAGAGAGTGTGGGAGTCATGGGGACCTTGAGCCCAGGGAAAGCCTGGTGAGAGACAGCCAGCTGGAAGAGAATGACAAGGCACCAAGCAGAGTGACAGGTGATACCACAAGGGGTGGATGGACATTTTGGTAGCATGAGGAAAAACACTTCACTCAGGTTTGCTGGGTCCAGGGGTGTCCCCAGAAGTGACATCTAAACTGAGACCTCAAAGAGACTCCAACAAAAATGAGTGAGGATGTACCTTCAGGTGCTACAACCTAAAGCATGTGCAAAGCACCAAGAGGTAAGCGGGTCGTACATTCTGGAAACTGCAAGTGTATTTAGCATTTCTTAATTACATGGCATGTATGGGAACAGAATTAGAAGAGAGATGTCTGGAGACATGAGACGGTCTCAGAAAATGAAGAATCTTTATGCTTTGTCGAGGTGTTTGTCCTTCAGGGGTTGTAAGTGTTGGGGTGATGTGGTGAGATTTTCCTTTTAGTAAGCTGTCTGGGGCCCGCATGGAGATTGGAGGGGGCAAGGCTAGAAGCAGAGAGACCATCAGGGGCCTGAGCAAGAATACAGGTGAGAGGTAAGGTGGCTTGAACTTGGGTAGTCAGCAAAGATGAAGCTAAGTGAGCAGGTCTGAGCCCTGTTTAGGAGGTAGAGTTGGTAGGCCAGTTGGAAGAGTGGCAGAAGTCCACCACTGACTTGGATGACAAGGCCTATCAGAACCCTTCACTAAAATGGGAACTAGGAAAAGGAGTGGGTCTGGGTGGGAGGTGATGAAAAGTTCAGTTTGAAGCTCAGGTTCAATATTCAAATGAAGGTGGCCAGTAGGATACAGAGGTTCTGAACTCAGAAGAGGGAATTGGGCCGCCATAGGGGTCTGAGAGTCATCAGCCTAGAGATGTTAACTGAGGCTGTGGGAACAAGAGGACCCCCAGGAGAGCAAGAACACTGAAGGAGAGAAGAGGCAGAGGCCAGCGTCCTCGGACACCTTGATGTTTAAGGGTCAGCCAGAGGAGGCCAGGGCTGCATGGAAACAGCCAGAGAGGGAGAAGGATTGCCAGCCCATCTAATCCTCATAAATACCTCACGTACAGGTGAGGAACCTATGGGCTTTTTACATTGTTTTATTTTATTAGGGTACAAACAGTAAGAAACTCAGAGCCAAATGTTGCCCCATCATATAACCGTCCCTCACCAGGAATTCTGGCACGTCTCCTCCCCAACCCCTGTGCTCTTGTTTAATGCTTCTATTAGGTTTCTGTGACTTTAGTCAGTCCTTTTTGAAAGAAGAACAAAAATGAAAAAACTGACTGGATTCAGGAGATGCTGTTTGTGCACAGCGAGTTTTGATAGTCAGTGTTTGATACGGTGTGGGCATGGAAAGGATGGTGATGCATTGAACTTTGGTCTTTACTCAGACAATTGACTCAGACTCCACCTCTAGGCTGCCATCGTGGGCTGGCGAGCCTTCTGGAACCTCGTGACCACTGCCCCACAAACCACCAGAAGGTCTCCTGTCTTTATTATGATGAACCTTTTATTATAGAGACAGACTGAACTCTTTTCTGCATAAAGAATCTTTGGATTGGGTCAGGGAGATCCACCTGCTAAAGGTCACCACCCAGCTCTCCCTGCCTCTGCCTCAGCAAGCCCCCACTTGCTATTTACATCTCAAGGTCACTGGAAGCAAGGTCCCCAGGGCCAGGCTGGTTGGGTGGGCCATGCTGGCTGGAGGGTCAGGGTTCCTGGTTGCCCACCAGGTCACAGCCGCCCCATCTCCTGCCCCAGTCGGTTGTCCAGAACCTGGAGCTGCCGGAGGAAGCCTGAGTTGGGGCAGATATCCCGGTGCGCCTGCACTGTCTGGATGGCCTCCACCAGCGTCATGTTCTCGCAGATCATGAGGAAGGCCAGGACAACCGTGGCAGAGCGGCTCACCCCCATGGCACAGTGTACCAGCACGCGGCCTGTGGGGAGACCCAACCTAGCATCAGCTACCTGTTCTCATACCGCCTGCCCCTTAGGGAATCAGGGATGCTTCTGCCCACCTATCACAGCATCCTGGAATACTGACACTGTCCTCACTGTCATACAGGGCAACTGAGGCCCAGAGAGGAAAGGGACTCACTCAAGGTCACAAAGCAAGTTAGTGGCAGGGCTAAGGTTAGCAGCTGGGACTCCCTTCCCTTGGTGCAAGGTGCCTCCTCTGGCATCCCTTGCCACTCTAGCACGGTGGGGGGTCAGTACTCCTGGAGTCCCCTGGGTTTGCATCAGATTACAGGGGGTGTCCACCTCCCTCCCTTTCCCCCCAGTTCTGCCCTCTCCCCAGCCCCTGCAGCTCTACATTGAGGCCTCATCTTAGCAAACGCTCTTGAGCAGTTTTCTCTAGGTCCTGTACCTTCTGCCCAACACCTGGCCTCTTACCAAGTGATATGGTTACCCTAATGACCACACTGGACCTTAGTTAAATCTATGATTGTTGGTTTCCAGGGTGTCCCTGAAGGGGATGCTCACTAAATGGTAGTAGTGAGCCCCATGAGGTGGGAGGGTTGCTGAAGGACCCCACCATCCATGCTCCTGGAAAAGTAGGTAGCCCCAGATCCTGCCTGCACCCCACCTCCACCCCAGTGCCTTCCCCAGCAGCTGACCTTGGGGAATGCTGAGGGCACTTTGGATGTATCGAGCAACGGGCAGAAAGTAGACACTGAGGTCGAAGAAGGGGTTGTCATCAGCCTCAATGCCATAGTACTCCAAGGGCATTCCACGGTAGAAGTTGGCACCTGTGTCCACCTGAAACTTTCCTGCAGCAACATTTACGATGTGGGTGATGCCCAGCTGGGTCAGCTTGTTCTTGTCCCGAGCTGCGTACCTGGGGGGGAGGGGCACGGGGGGAGTTGGGAGGTGGGGTAGAGCTCACTGGGTCAGCTCTGGCTGGCCTGGAACTTGCCCCCTTGCCTCCTCTGCCATCTTCCTCCAAGGGTAGACTGGAACCAGTGAACTGGCTCAGGTGAAAGGGCTCCTCTAGTAGGAGTTCAAGATTCCCTTTCACTCAGCCCAACTTTTCTGGTAGGCAGGTAGGCCACATGGCATCAGAAGCCTTGAAAATGTACACTTACTTTGCCCCAGCAGGTCTATTAGGAACTTAAAGAATCCCAAATGTGCTCACAGACAAATCTAAACTGGATCTAATGTTTAAGATAGAGAAAAAGTGGGGAAAAAAATCACTAAATAGCCTATAAAAGAAGATTGACTATGGTATAGCTAAATGAAATACTACACAACAACTAAAATGTGGTAGATAGATGCTGGTGAACCAAGAAAGGTGTTGGTGCTATATTGAGAAAAATGGAGGATAACAAAACAGAACATTGTTTAAAAGTGTTTTAAAAGTATGTTGTGCAATTCCATTTAAAAAGTTTTCTATATAAAGCAGATTACAAGATGGGATTATAAAGTGATACCATTTTTGTATGCATTTTTAAAAAGTCAACAAGGATTTTATTACTGGTTGTGTGTGTAGGGGGGATACATATTTGCCATATTGTTAATAGGATATTGATCTATATTTTCTAAATATTAAGGAAAACATAAAATCCACATATATTCATCCATATGTTCTAAATTTTAAGAAAACTTTTGGGGAAAATGACTCACATTCCACTCTATATATACATCCTAGAGAAACGTGTGTGTGTTCCCAGGGCACATGTACTAGCTTCTAGAATCACCGTTTATAATAGCCCCAAAGTGGAAACAACTCAAATAGAATAAATAAACTATGGTGCTTTCATACAAACGAATAATATATAGCAACCAAAAATGAATGAACTATGGCTACACGTAATGTCGGCGAATCTCCCAATTTTGAGCAAATGACGCCGGGCACAAGATACACAATATGATTCTATTCCTATCACTTTAAAACATAGGCAAAACTAACACAAATGGCGAAACTAAAAAGAAAAGCAAGGAAGTTATTGTTTCAATACTCAGTGATTATCTACAGGGAAAAGGGTTATGATGAGAAGGGTTCCACAGGGGCTTCTGGGGCACAACTAATGTCCCATTTCTTGACCTGGGGGGTGAAACTGTTTGTTTATGCTCTGTGTACTTTTCTTAGGTGTGTTCTATTTCCACAAATAATAATGTAAAAGGAAATAAACATGTGGAAAGAGATGGTTGGAGGCAAAGAGGGTGCCAACTCTGCCCCTTGGCTCTGGAAGAGGCTCCCCTTCTGTTCCCCCCAACACCCACTGTGGATCATACTTACGCATCTCCCAGGAAGAGGTTGGGCCAGACTTCGTTGATGTGGCTTAGCTCGGCAGCCCGACGGACCCACAGCAAGCGCTGCAGTGAGGCCAGCGTGGGTGGCTGGTAGGGGGGCACCTGGACTGCCCCGTGGATCTTGGGCCTCCGGAGGTCCTGTTTCTGCAGCGAGTCCATCCTGGAACAGAGTGGAAACTGTGGTGGCAAGGGGCAGGCTCCCCGCAGGTGGGTCCAGCTGACAGGGAGGCCCAGGTATGGTGCAGTGCCCAGGTGCCACTAGGATGCTTCAGAAGGGCCTCAGTTATTTCACATGAGGTTATTAACCAGTTCAGCTGGGGCTGAGGCCTTTCCCCAGGGAACAAGGGAATCAACCCCTCGTCACTGCTGTGGAGCTGGGAAGCCCTCTCTCCTGCCCTCTCCAGAGGCCCCTGATGTTGGAAGCTTTTTTCAAGGGGCTCTTGGAGTTCCCAGTTTGTAACAGTCAGTGCAGACCCCACCCCTTAAGTCTCTGGTTACTTGGGACTTCGTAGGGGTGGGGACTCCAGATGGCTGTGGCCCTCAGAGGGCACTTAGGAAGACCCCTGCCAACTGGGCAGCTCATCTCAAGCCCCCTTCTCCGCTACTTCCAGGGCTTGTTCCCAGACTCCCATCCCTGTAACAGGTGCTTGAAGGTCAGAGCCCATCTCTGGAGGGAGGGGCCTGGGCTATGAACTGACATTTGTTAGCACTTCTGTACTGAATGAGCTAATGCCTCTTAGGGGCCTGGTGCCTCACGCATGGTAGGTCCCTATCACATAGGACAAAGCTGAAGCAGGAACATGAAGGTCACAGAGGATAATTTTTAAGTAATGCTCAGTCTTACAGCTGTTGAGCAAGGCCGGGGTTTCAGTCCAGTTCTGTGCTCCTTCAGTTCCATCCCCAAGCCTTCGAGTTACCACCTTCAGGGACTCCAGAGAATGGTCGCTAACTCATCTGTCTCTACAGGGAAGCCTAGTGTAGCTGTTCCATATCTGCCTATAGGGCCTGGGATTTCCCTCCTTACCCGCATGACTCAGGCCAGTGCTGCAGGTCAGGCCTCACCCAGGTAGGGTGGCTTGTGTCAGGAGTCAGCTGGCTGAGGGGGTCCGAGACCCTGCAGAGCTGAGATGTCAGTGGCACCAGAACCTGGGTCTGGTGCTGGGCTTGGAAGAAGTGCCTCTCTTGGCTAACTGTCCCTGGTCCCCTCAACCAGTAACTAGGGAAGGTACAAACTGGGAAGAACTTCTTTGCTCTTTGGTAGGCAGTGCCAGGACCAGGAAGAGAAATGGGAACCCGGAAGGCCACCGGTTTGGCCAGGCTCACCCAGCGAGCAGTGGGAGGGCAGGGCGGAAGTGAAGACCCGGCTTTCCCTTTCATCCCCCACTGTGGCCTCTCAGGGCAGGCTGAACTGCCTGCCACCTACCTAGGGCATGGTCTGGGGCTGGGAGTCAGGGTGTGGGTGCAGGGACAGGGCTCAGCACGTGAGCGGAACAGGGCCGGGCAGGTTCTGCCCGGAACACAAAAGCTATGAAGCAGCTAGAATTCCAGGTCCTCCCCTTGGAGCCCGTGGGGGTGGGGCCTGAGAGCAGACCTAGGCCACTGCTGACTGAAGTGCAGACCTTCCAAACGCCTGGACCCCTCTCTGCTTGGTGTCTCTTTGCGATTAAAGGCTCTTGGCCCTGGGACTCCCCATGGAGATGGGAGGCTATGTGAACAGGTGGGAAGAGAACTTTAGAGGGAGGGGGGAGAGCCTGGCCACAGCTAATTCCGAGGTCAAGAGCAAGTCTTTGCTCCTGTCTGGGCCGCGGTTTCTCTTTCTCAACTTAAAGATGCTGGCCTTGCCTGACTTTAAGGAATCTCAGGAGGGTCTGCCCTGAGAATGAGAGAGGAGAGCCTGGGTTTGCAAAAACTACAGGGTACAGCACAATGTATTGTGTTGGGGTGGGGAGAGTCCAACAGCCACACTGGGCTGGAGCTACCAGCTGGGCCTGCAGGAGCCCCAGGTCGGTTGCGATGGGGCTTTGGGAAGTCTGGCAGGCGCCGCTGCAGGCCTCTGAGCTTGGTGTGGGGTAAGGCTGCCACCCAGTGGCCAATTGGTGCCTTGCAGCCCAGCGGTGCCTGGGCGCGGATAGCCAGGCTCCAGCTGAGACAGAACTTGTCCCTGCTCCTCCTGGAGGCTCCTGGGAGGAGAAGGAGCCAGTAGAGGGGTCAGGGATGAGGGCTGATGACCCCTCTACTGGCTCAGCCTCTTCGGGGCTTAGGCCCAGGTCTGGAGAAGGGGGCTTTTTCCTCGGACTTAGGGGTACCCCTTGCTAGGCCTCACGTTGGACCTCACACCTGATGCTCATGGATGTACCCCCTGCCTGTCTGCTCTATCCCACAAGGGTCCAGCCCACCTTTTCAGCCAAGGTCAGGCCTAGCGCCCACCCAGCGACTCATCCTTCAAGCTCCGGGCACACCCAAAGAAGGGGGGTTGGTGGCTGCAGCAGCCCCCTGGTTTCTGCCATCCCCAGACCTAGATGCCGAGGGTCCCGCCTGACACCTCCTTCCGCATCTCCTCAGCCACCGCAGGGTGAAGCCTGGGCCCAACATCCAGCAGGGACAGGGCTGGCCTGGCTCTTCTGCCCGCTCCCTCTGGTCCTCCTGCGACCTTCCTGTGTCTCCTCCCTAAGCTGAGCAGCTGCCTCTGTGGGCAAGGGTTTTCCTGAGTCGCTGCTGTTTACAAGTTCGGACGCCTGTGCTCTGCTTTTGTCGGTGCCTCTCCTCGCCTCTGTGTCGCTCTCCCCGGTTGCCTCTGTCTCCCCACCTCTCACAGGAGCTTGTGCTCCTCCAGCAGCCTCCCAACACACCACCCAGCACGCCGGTCGCCTCAGGCCAAGGCCCAGGCCTCCGCAGGGCAAGGGGCCTCTGGCTGCCATCCACCTCCTCCCTGAAGCTCCAGGCGTGCTCCCCCGGTCTTGCCTCCTGTTCACTCTCCCTGCCCCCAAGGTAGGCCACAGGGACTTGTGGCCACAGGACGGCTGGGGCTGGACATCTCAGGGCAGGACAAGTGAGGAGTCTGGTGAAGGAAGCCTTGGGGAGGGTGGCCGGCGGGTGGCCTGTGGTGAGCTGCCTGGGGCTCTGCACTCTGTGTGCAGGCCTTGGCGGAGGGCCGACCTGAGCCGAGTTCTCAAGTCTGGAGCTTGTTTCTGTGTAGTCTTCTCTGAGCTAGTTTTCTCAGTGGGGCTGCTGTGAGAATTCCATGAGATAAGAAATGTTCAAGGCACCTCCCACGGGGTCTTCCTCCTGGTAGATGCCCCATAAATGGTGCATCTTACTATTATTATCATCACCATTATTACTCTTTC
>NW_006795130.1:1597062-1601915 GCF_000442215.2 Lipotes vexillifer | reverse complement strand
CTCTTTCCCTTTCAAGCCTCAGCCATATCCCATGGGCCAGTGAGGCTTGGTCTCTAACTCTTTGTATTTCTTAATTTTTCTTTCTCTGTCTGGCAATAATTATTATATTCACCACTAACTAAGGACGTACTATGTATCAGAGCTAAATGCTTACATTTTTTTCACTGAATCCGCACATTAGCCTTATGAAGCAGATGATATTATTGTCCCCTATGCCGTAGGTCACACAGCCAATAGGCGTGGGAGCCAGGATTCAAGCCCAGGTCATTCTGACTACTCTGCTTTGTCTGTGCCTCTATCTCTGACCCAGTCCCTCCCCAGATCTAACCCACCCCCGCTCTTTACACACACACACACACACACACACACACACACACACACACACAGGCACAGGTGTCCTGGCCCTCATTACCCAGCATGCTCTGCAGCCCCCGTGAAATAGGGGCACTCACCCACCTGTGGGGGTATCTGGCCCAGGCTGAGGCCTTCTCTGACGGGCACTTTTTGCTCCCGGCTTCCAGCCGCCTGTCTCTGCACGCTTGATGCTGTTTCTATTTTTTGATTGGAGTTTAATTATAAAGCGTGATGTGCTGCTCCCTTCCTCTGGCCTCCCCCTGCCACTCCCAACTCACCCACTGGTCCCCTGGCATGGTCAGTGCCAAGCCCAGCCAGGCACCTGGCCCTGCTGGGAGTAGAGGCAGTCTGGCAGGGGTCTGCCTGTGGTATGTGTGGATGTGGATGTTGCTTGTGAGGCAGGAAGAAGGAAGACTGAATAAGCCATTTTGAAAGGTCGGTTGGCCTTCAAGGGTGATGTGGAGCGTGGGCAGAAAGTTAAAGCTACAAGGATCTTCCATGGAGGGGGACAGGGAAGAGAACAGCCAGATCACACGCACACTGGCCGCATTGCCAACATCACCACCCAGGTCCAGGGGCCCTTAGTTGGGAGCCGAGGATTACAGGACTGGCCTAGGATAAAGATCCAGGAGACTCAGGCTGAGGGAAGTGGGGGCAGACAGAGATATAAGTGCAGTTCAGAGCAGGTCTTTGGAGCAGGCCCAGCCTTCAGTCAGAAGCTGTGTGTTCGCAAACCACTCTGCCCTCTGCCAAGCTCCTCCCTCCCCCAGAAGACATTCCTGCACAGGCCTCACTGCTCCTTGAGGCCAGTGAGATGGTCTTTAAAGTCCCTTCCAAGGCTAACGGCTCAGTGAGGGACCTTGGATTTGGGCCTATTAAGAACACTCCCTGCTCTCCAGAGACCCTTTTCATATACCCATACTTTAATACCCTTCCCCACTCATACTCCCAGATGACTGACACACACACAGACGTATGCATACCCGTAGCCACGCCTCCATGGGGTCTCTGAAGCCCGAGCTCCAGGGAGCTAGGGCTCAGCCCCTGCTGGGGCTCCCTGAGCCCTGGGGAGAGCTGGTGGAGACGGCCGTGGCCAGGGGCCATCATAAACACTTAGAATCCCCCCTCCCGTGTCTCCCCACTCTTGAGGGAACTTGGGGCTCCTGGTTGAGGCCCCTGGGGGCCTGGCTGAGAGGGCAGCCCCTTCCCACCTGTGAGAACTGGAGACAGTGGCTGAGAGGGGATGCAGGCAGCAGGAGGAAGCGCATGGAGTTGCAGGCTCTAGGGCGGACCCCACACTGGTCTCTTACCATTTTCTGGGTACCCACCTGGGCCAGAGCCTCCAGCAGCACCAGCAGGGCCAGCGCCAGGGTGGCAAAGTGGCAGAGCCCTGTGGCAGGGAGTAAGGACCAGTTCTGGGGGAGAGATGAGCTCCATGTTACAGGCAGGTAAACCACGGTTCAGGTTGGCCGGGACTCATCAGGGCAGGGACGAGAGCTGCCAGATAAGCCTGCTTCTGCCTTGAGCCTCTGTGTAAGGTCAGGTGGGTACGGGTGCCAGGAGAGATGAGGCAAGTTTGGGGCCCAGGGCTCATGGAGAGAGATGACCTCCCCAAAGCCCCCTCATCTCTCAGAGTCCCCAGCCCCAGGACTGTTGTGTACACTCACACAGGTTGCTCACTGCACAACTCCTGGGGCTCCAGCTGTTGGATGCACTCCCAGTAATTGTGCAATGCTGTAGTCCAAATGATCCTCCCAAAGCTAGCTTCCCGAAGGGAGAGATGCTGAGGGCTGAGGTCAGAGTATTTAAGGGCCCCAGGCCGAGGAAGTGGGATGATTGGGCATGATCAGAGATTTGCTGTTCTCCCAGGTTCCCAAAACTTGTTTAGAGGAAAGAGAGCAGGATGGGAACATGCCATTCCTGTCCGCCTCTTGGCTCCCACACCTGCAGAACTCCCCACGACAGTTTCCCGCCCAGCTTCACCCCAGGCCGAATCCCAACGCCAGCTACAACCCTCATTTTCTTCCTTTACACTCAGCCCCAAACTCTAAACCTCGCCCTCCATCCTGCCCTAATCCCAGACCCCAAGATGCTTATCGTCCTGACAGCATGTGGGAGGGGGTCGATATTGCTCAAATGCTCCCCTTGGTTGGGCTGGCTGTGCATTCAGAGACAAAAGCACCTCTTATGGGTGGGGCAGGGGGAGATTCAGTCCATGCCCCAGGGAAGCTCTTGGCAGGAGGAGGAAGCTGCTGCTCTTCTAACTCCCAGGAGAGCCTAGGCCAGTGCCCCACTCCCACCTGGCGGCCCTTCTGAGCCAGTGGGCGGTGGGGCACAGCCAAAGTCAGGGTTGAGGAGAGATGAAGGAAGAAGCAGTAATGGGTAGCAGGAGCTGGAGGCTGGATAGAGGGAGTGGAGAGCAGCTTTGGAGGCTTAACCTTCCATCAGATGGCCCTCGGTGGGGATGTGAGTGTGAGGAAGATGGGCTGTTGGGGACAGTCCCAGCCTGGGCATGATGGGAGAGGAAGGGCAGTAGGAATGCTGCAGCTCCTTCACAATCTGGTGCCCTCACAGCCACTGACCCCGAAAAGAGGCACCCCTGCCTCTCCGTTGAGCTGGAGGAAAACACAGAGCTGACGCCAAAGAAATTGCAGGAGCACCTTGGCAACCATTTGTGGGCTGGGAGCCTGAGAAGCATTGTTGCTGCTAGGGGAGCCCAACTCCTTCTACTGGGCTGTTGGGGATGCTGGGGCCTCCAGCAGGAAGGAGGTGGCTTGGGAAAAGGAGGTATTGGGGATCTGTTCCCCTCAGGCAGCTTAAAGACCAGGCGCTATTGCTCCAAATGCACTGAACATGGAACAGGAGGAAGGCAGAAGGTAAATGGACAGATTTCAGGGAAACCTTTATGTCCTAAAGGGGTCCCCAGGACCAGAGAGGGAGGGAGGTTAGGGAGGGGCCTTCTGTAGGTCTCTGAGATCACATTGGGTGGAGTGAAGGTAGACAGTGGGGTGCTGGGTCCAAGGCAGAGAAATGAACGGCATGGCGACAGAAGAACTTTATATCAAGCAGGGCTTGTGCGAGGAGGTCATGGCTGGTGGCAGGAGCACCTGTTTTTCCCCGTGGTGGGAATGGATGTGCAGGGCTGACAGAATTAACCAAGCTTGGAGCAATAGCTGCAGGACACTTTTCCCCTAGAGCTGGGTTCCAGACCTGAGGGGAGGGTGTGCAGAGGTGTGGGAAGGGCCAGACAGCCCTCAGGTGCAGGACTGGCTGTGCTGCTGCCTTGGTGGGGTTCAGGTGAGCCCCACAGGCTTTCAGCCAAGGAGGCAGGACAGATCAGCATTAGGACCAGGTTGGAAGGCCTCACCTCTTCCATTTTATGCTTTCCACCCCTTTCCTTCCTAGCCTTTCCATCTTCTCTGGGTCTGAAGAATCTGGGTGGGCTGGAGAAGAGGGTCCTAGGAGAGGGGGGCCTCAGCCAGGCCCAGGTGAGACCTTGGATTGGTGAGCGGAGCCCAGCAGCTTGGGGAACGGGCCAGGCCCCCTTCAACCTTCTCTTCCAGCCACACACAGCCTTGATCTCCAGCCTCTGAACTGGTCCCATTCATGTCCCCTGCCAGCCCTCACCCAACCCCTTACTGCCAGTCATACCCTTGCCCTCTGCCCAGCCCTCACCTGACCTCTCACTGCTAACTGCACCCAGCCCCGGCCCCTCACGCCCTGCCCGACCCTCACCTGGCCCCTCAGCTCCGGCCTGCACCCCGCAGCTGCTGGTCCAGCCGGCAGAGCTGGTGGAGGAAGCCTCGGTTGGGGAAGACCCATCGGTGCTGCCCCACGGCGATCACTGCCTGACGCAGGGACAGCTGCTGGCGTAGCATGAGGTAGGCCAGGACCAGCGTGGCAGAGCGGCTCACCCCTACCACGCAGTGCACCAGGACCCTGGCTGAGGAAGACAACCTGCTGAAAGACCCTTTCCCACCCACCGGCCCACCCAGGGGCTGAGGTGGGGACCCAAGTTCCTTTCCCTCCTGTGCCCTGGGTATATTCTGTGACCCTGAGTAAATCATTCAGCATGTATGGGCCTCCATTTCCTGCTCTGTCAAATGGGCACACCAGCACCTATTATGCTGTGTGTGGGATGGGGTCCACACCCCCCAACGTGGCTCACAGGACCCTCTGTGAGCTGGCCCCTGCTGACCCTGCAGCCTCACCTCAGGCTGTCCCCCACCGACCCTCAGCTCTAGGAACACTGGGTAACTTTCAGTTCCTTGAAGCTGTCACGGCCCCTGGCCTCCAGCCTTACCACATGCTATTTCAACTACCTGTAAAAGTTTTCCCCTTCTCTTGGTCTGACTAACATCTACTACTCATTTGTCAGGTTTTGGCTGAGACATGGCTTCCTGACCACTCATGGTATCACTTGAATCACAGAGCAGTTCATCCTTTTTGCATGTGGCCCGGTGAATACTGTTGTAGAGGGAAGTCCCCCCCCCCCCCCC
>NW_006795130.1:1576871-1596823 GCF_000442215.2 Lipotes vexillifer | reverse complement strand
CCCCCCCCCCCCGCCACCTCCCTTTGCTCTTCACATTTGCCCACTCATCTGAGTAGCGCTCATAATACGTCACAGTTTGACTGTCTTTCCACCAGGGGCCCTGCCTTGCCTAAGTGTGGACTCCCAGTATCTAGCTCCATGGCTGGCACAGAGAAGATAATAGTTGGTGAATGAATGGTGAAGGAAAATGGATGTCAGAGTGCCTTGGATTGAACAGTGCTATGAGCCATAATCTTGTCTTTCCCACGACACAGAGGAGAAACTGAAGTCCAGAGAAGACACTGGCTCAACCGGGGTCAGGTGGCAAGGGGCACGGCTCTCACCCAGGATGAATGTGAAGCAGCTGCCCCAGGCTCCTTTGTTGTACCCCTGGTATTAGAAGATTTTTTCCATTCGAAAGTACTTTGGGGCAGAAGCCAGACATCTAGGTACCAGGTGGCAATGTCCCAAGGCTGAGTGATACAGAAAGAACTGTTTTGTTGTTTGGGAGACCTGGCTTCTAGCCCCAGGGCTGCTCCTAACTCATGGCATGACCTGTATTCTAGGCCTCAGTTTCCCTATCTGTGAAGCAATGCTGTTGGATAAAGTGCTGGAACACCGAGCAGAGAGTTTTAAAAACCTGATGGCCCTTTAAAAACTAGGGGTGTGAGGACACTGATGTTTAAGGGGAAAGTGGACATCACCCCATGACTGAGCAGGATGCGATATGGGTTCAGACCCCAAGTCTTACCCCCAGGTGTGCTGAGGGCACGGTGGATGAAGTCAGCTGCAGAGGAGAAGTAGGCACTGATGTCGAACTCAGGGAGGTCGTGGGCTGGCACCCCCAGGTAGCTCACAGTGCTGCCGTAGAAGTCAGGGCTGCCCTGACAGTAGAGGCCCCCATGGGCAGCATTCAGCACGTGGGTGATGCCCAGCTTCCATAGCTCAAAGCGGTTATTTGCCGTGGCCCTGGGGAGGGGAGGAAGGGGAGCAATGAGGTCCAGGAAGGCTTTGTCTGGACCCCCGCTTCAGAGCGATGAATCCATTAGGGTCCAAAAGGAGCCAGAAGGAACCCATGGGGTCTGCGGCTCACAGCCCCACCATAGGAGCTTTCTGGTAGGGGAGCTGGTGGTCAAGGGATTTAGCTTTAGCCTCTCTTTGCTTCCTGAGGCAATCCACCCTTGCCTTGGCCAGGACAGGAAGGAAAAGGATTGCTTCGGCCCTGGGACCCAGCTGCACCTCCCTTCTTGCCCCATGCCCTACCATGCACATCTGGCCTCTCCTGGCCACTACCTCATACCTGCTTCTAATCTGCAAATATTGAAAGGTGACACCTCCCCTGATTCACCTTCAGTCAGCCTTCCTCACCCACTCTGTGTCCAGAGGAGGGAGGCTGGAACCGGAAAGGCGAGCTCTCTGTCCACCTCATCTCATTCCCCAAATCACCATTCCCCAGTCCTTTGCCCCCACACACACACACCCCGCCCCCCGCTGACCCTCCAGTTGTTCTGGATGTGCCAGGAGACTCCGGGAACCTCTGGGAGCTCCCTTCTTTCAGGCAGGCAAAGTCTCTGCTCCCCCTGGTGGCTGCACCTGCTCACTGCACTGTCCCCAGTACAGAGGGGTCCTGGAGAAAGTCCCTAGCCTGGGAAGCTCAGAGAACTATTGCCCTTGTACCCACCCCACCCCCATCTCTGGTGAAGATCCCAGGAACTGTCTCTCCTTGTCTCCACCCCCTTATCCCTTCAGTCAGCTACCACTCACGCATCTCCTATGTAAAGGTTGGGCCAAACTTCGTCCACGCGGCTGGAAGAAAACTTCCCTGCCCTCAGGAGCTCCTCTAGTTCCAGGACACTGGGGCAAGGCGTGACTTCGGCATCTCCCCTCAGCTGTGGGAGCGAGGCCTCCGCCATGGGCTGGCCCACCTGCCCCTCTGTCTCTGCGGTCCCTCCTCTCTGCCTCTCCAGTGTCATTCCTTTCCTAGAGATTGGCAGGGACAGGTGAGACAGCAGCAAGTGACTCAGCAGGTCACAGGGGCCTCTAGAGAGAACAGGACATTTTCCTCCCCAGGCCACCCCCTAACCCCAAATTCCATGACAACATGGAATCAGACATACCTCTGCAAGTCACCTCTCAGCCTCAGTTTCTTCACCTCTGACGTAAGGAGAATTGTGAGGATTAAATGAAACAAAGGATATTCTGCATCTAACACATAATAGGTGTTTAATAGATTTAAACTCCTGTGTAAGGCTATTTGGTTCTGAGGACTGAGTTAAAGTAGAGATCTGGGGTGCAGAGGAGGTGATTGCCTCCAAGGATTCGTGATAGGAAAAGTTCTTCAGGCCTGGGTCACAAACTAAGTGGGAGCTGTATGGCTATTGGATGAGCTTCTGGATTATGGGGCTCAGGGGAGGGTTCCTGAGTTATAGAGTCACAGAAAAGTGGCGAGGAGGCATGGAGGACCTCATCTAAAGGGTGCCCACAGGGTTTATTGGGGAAGGTTTGAACAGTGGTTCTGTTATGAAAATGGCTGATTTCTCAAAAGAGAAGGCTAAAATGGGCTGCATATGTCAAAGCGGGGGAGAAGGGAGATGAAAGTTCCCCTAGACTTTCTGAAGAACCAAAGGGCTGTCATCAGAAATATTTTGGGGAGAGGGAGGGAGAGTCCTCTGCCTATAAGGACTTTTGTCTTCACAACAGAAACAGAGAAAGGTCTGTATCTGTCCTTCTGCCAGAGCTAGTTATGGGATGAAGAAGTGATATGTCTTGCCGGCTCTCAGATGACTTCACAAAGGCTTGATCCGGGGCATGAGCTGCAGTGGGGAGGCTCCCAGCTGCCCCTGGCTTTGAGTCTGGCTCGAGCGTAAAGGCCACACCAGGGCATTCCATGGTAGCAGTTGGCACTCATGTCCACCCCAGAACCTGTCCCCACCCCCATCAGAGCCACTGAAGTCTGCCTTGCACCGCCTGGGAAACCAAGGCCAAGAAGCGGCTGGAGCCCAGGTCGCAGGTGGTTTTGGACTTGGTTTACGCCAATGCTAGGCCTGGGGTGGGGGCTTCCCTCAGGGTGGGGCAGTATAGTAAGGTGAGAAGAGCATAGGTTCTGAAGTCAGGCAGATTGAGTAGGAATACTGGCTTTGGCACATATTAACTGCCCAACGTCAGGCAAGTTTCTTGGCCCTCCTGTGTTGTAATACTCTGTAGAGGTGGCACAAGGATTAAGTGAGATATTTATATGGCATTTGGCATAGGGACTCTCAGAGTAAAGGGGCAATAAATGGTAACAGTGATTGGAGGTTGGCTATTGGTGAGGAGCTGGCTCCCTCCAAAGGCATTAGGATAACCTCCTCTGGCCCCCAAACACTATTTGCTGCTCCCATAGGCCCCGCCCCACCTCTGCTAGCCCCTCGTCTCACACTTCGGCTTTGGGCCTGACGCATGCGCTCTCGGGTTTCCTTGCTGCGGTTTCTAGTCTCCGTTCTCCCCTCGCGCCCATCTTGAGCCTCGCGTCCCTTCCGGTTTTGGCCCCGCCCCCGCCCTAGGGCTCCGCCTCCCGCCGGTAGGGCCCCGCCTCCCGAAGCAGTTCCGGTTCGGATTCGAGCGGCTGCTGGCGCGGGTGAGACGAGGGCCGACAGGGGCAATGCCTGCGCGCAGCCGCCACCGCCCCAGGGTCCTCTTCGGCTCTCCTACCCGGGCTCCACCGCCGCTTCTTGAGGCGTCTCACTCCGGCGAGGCTCGGAGGGCGCCGGCTTCCGACAGCTGCTCAGACGCCGACTCGGAGGTGGGGCTGGGGAGCCCGACTCGGACCGCTGAGGTGAGCAGGAGCTGAGGCGGGGAAGAGGGGCTTTGAGAGGCGCCTGCAGCCAAGGGTGAGTGGAGAGTCGGGGATGGAGCCGGGGGCTGCCACGGACAGGGATTCGGAGGGGCCTCGGGAGACCGTTGAGGGAGCGTGGAGAGTCCCCTTTAGCATGGAATCAGGGAAATGGAGGTTGTTGAGCCGAGGGCCCGAGGGGCGTGACGATGGCCCGAGACAGAGGGGTAAGGAGAGGTCGAGGGGAGAGCGAGAGGGAGTGGGAGGCTGAGGGAGATGTGGTCTCGAAGAGGCAGGGGCTTGAAGGTTTTGGAAAGCTGGGTAGTGAGGCAAAAAGACCGAAGGGGTACCGCGGGAATATGGGACCGGGGGAAGAGATGCTCTGAGATTTGGCACTGGGGGCACGGAATCAGAGGAGCCGGACCAGGGTCGATGTTACCACCTGGCCAGAGAGAGGGAACCGGGGTGGGACTGACAAGATCGCTGACCAGAGTGGGTGGTGGTAATTAGGGGAAGGATTTAGGCTTGAAGAGGAAAGGGCTATCGGGTGGCAAGTCGTCTGGCTTTAAAGGCCAGAAAAAGAGAAATGGGGTCAAGAAAGAAAAGGAGCCCTTGGAGGCTCTAATTTAGGGCTTTGGCGTTTTCACAGGTGTCTTTCAAAGCATGGACGATCACTAGGGTAATATATTTGGGTCATGGGGCTTTCTCATTTGTGGACAGTGAATACTTTTAAGAATCTCGGGTGGGAGGGTTGATGTTAAACACTGATTTGCCCAAAGGACTAGGGGAGGTAGTGAAAAGGAAGTGATGTTTGGAAAAGATAGTGAAAGGAGTGATTCTGTAAATAAAGATAATCATTTGGCTTTCTTCTAACAGTAATAGTGTGTTTCTTTTTTTTTTCTTTGTATTTTTCTTACATTTAAGTTTATCTTAAGTACCAGACAAGTTTAGACAATCTTTTTTCACAAAAAAAGATTTAATATATTACCTTTAAATTAAAAAAACTAAACTGGAAACAAGAATTTGGACACTTAGATTTTACAGATACTCAGTATCAACTGAATTTCACTTTGGTAGCTTGAGTTGACACGTATTGGCCACAGGGTAAAGACGTGGTCAATACAAGTGTCTGGGTTAAAAAGGTACATAAAACTGTATGTGAAATCACCACAGTCCAGGAGGCTACCAGATGTTCCTCTCACCTGTAACTCCAGAATTGGAGTTGTGTCTTGAAAATTGGAAGGAGGGTACCTTGACAGATTTGCAGGACCAATGCTTTGCAGATACTGTATGAATAATACTTTTAGTAGAGTTATCTAGAAGACTAAGAATAGAGGATGCTTGTAGTTGTCAGTTAACAGAACTGGGATAGGTGGGTACACAGATGCCTTTTATAGAAGACATCGTACCAAAACCATAATTATGCCAGAAAAATAATGATTGCAGTATTTATACTGTCTTTAGTTGAAATAGATTAATTTTCTTTTGTAATTGTTAAATTATAGCATGTCTTTGTGAAATGTTGACTTTAGCCACGTCTCATATGTTGTTTTACTTTTACAACCTTTTATCCTATTATAGGTTTGCAAAGTTGTTGGCATTTCAAAACAAACTTTTAATCAAGTATTTCTAGTCTAAATGGGTATCCAACGGTTAAATCTTCATGAGATGATAATTTACTGATTGCAGCAAGCTGTTAAATTAATTTATGTGTATTGACTGTATGTCATATCTTCAAATGCTCAGTAGACTAATAATTATTTCTTCAAAGGAGAGATGAATTCTTAACTTTGCTTTTAGCTGATGTTAAAAGATTAACTCCTTTTTCTTTAAATTAATACAAACATCCTTTAGTTGAAGAAGTATATATAGTATTACTATTGTTTATTTATGTTTGTTTACTCTCACTAGACTGAGATTCTCTAGAGACCTTGTCTTCATACTTAGCTCTAAATAAAAGTCTTGGCATGTAAAAATTTGCTGAACTGAACCGAAATATAAGAACTCTCTATTAAGGTTACATCTTAATGTTACTGCAAAATTAAAGAAACTGTTACATGAATTTGTACAGTTAATACATTAGCCTCCCTAATAGTTTTTGTCTTGACAGTTTTCACAGCCACTTAGTTGTAAATAAAATCAGTTTTATGGTAGAGCAGTTTCTCTAAGGCAAGAAAATCTATATTACTCCATTAGAAGCCATTATGACTGCTGTGGCAGAAGATGCAGATATATTTAGATAATCACTTTTGATTTCAGTAGCGTCATCGCCATTTTGCAAAGACTTTACTTTGCACAACTACTTGTAAACATTTTTATTTTGTTAATCACTAATATCTTCAATGCTTTTTCAGAAGTTTGCCATAGCTGACTTAGAGACATTTTCATGACTTTTCTGAGAAATGAAATTTGAACATTGTTTTTGGGAAAATGTTGAATCACAGATGTTCTAATGAATATCATCATTATTATTTTGTCTTATAAGAATAACCGTATTAACTAGTTATTCTTTCAAAATTCTTACCTCTAGCCCTGATGTAATACTATGGTGTTAATAGTAGGATGTGGGCTTCCCTGGTGGCGCAGTGGTTGAGAGTCCGCCTGCCGATGCAGGGGACACGGGTTCGTGCCCCAGTCCGGGAAGATCCCACATGCCGCGGAGCGGCTGGGCCCGTGAGCCATGGCCGCTGAGCCTGCGCGTCCGGAGCCTGTGCTCCGCAACGGGAGAGGCCACAACAGTGAGAGGCCCGCGTACCGCTAAAAAAAAAAAAAAAAAGTAGGATGTACCTAGCACAGCCATTAATCATAACAGTGATTCTTACTTTAGGTCTTATGATTCTCTTGGCTTTGAGAAATCAGGAGGTTAACTAGAAACTAGAGGAGCATGGGCCAGGCATCCTTTGAGAACAATTCAGTGTTTACATGCTGCCTTTGTCACTGGTAATTTGCCATTTGAATATGTGGATATGGATTTGTGACAGACCTGTACCCCCTCCTCCCATACACATAGCACCATCATAAGTGGATCTTAACCTAGCTGAGTCTAGACTTCAGGCTTCCATATTTGAAATGTTTTGTTACTTCACTAAATGCTGGGCCCTACTAGTAATAAAATCACCTCACTGCAGAATGTAACATAATATGAGTCTATCTTGGCTTTTGTTTAGGATGGTAGAAACTAGGAAAACTTGGTCATAATAGTTTCGGCACGGTGTTTCACCGTTAAACAGTGTTTTATGTTATGTACCTTAGAAGAATGTTGTGGAGGCAGAGACCTATGTTTGTATTTGTCTTGAATATCTATTGTGGGCTTAGTGTAGCTTTTGAATTGTGGCTGAGGACAAGAGATTTATTTATTTATTTATTTATTTTATTTTCTGAGATTTGGCACTGGGGGCGAGGAATTATTATTTATTTTATTTTTGGCTGCACTGGGTCATCGTTGCTGCGCGCAGGCTTTCTCTAGTTGTGGAGAGCGGGGACTACTCTGTTGCGGTGTGAGGGCTTCTCATCGCAGTGGCTGCACTGTTTTGGAGCATGGGCTCTAGGTGCACAGGCTTCAGTAGTTGTGGCACACGGGCTTAGTTGCTCCGCGGCATATGGGATCTTCCCGGACCAGGGCTCTAACCCGTGTCCCCTGCATTGGCAGGCAGATTCTTAACCACTGCACCACCAGGGAAGCCCTATATCTATTATCTTGACCCTTTTTTCTGTTCTCTTAAAGTTCTTGACAGGTAAGAAATTCTAGTAGGAGGTGAGAACCATGAATTCTGCTAATTTAGGGTCTTCCTGTAAGTTAAGCTGTGTCACTGAGTTATTGGAAATGCCTGCAAATTGGCTTTAGTGTGGAACTTATAAATCTATGTCAGTTTCATCAAGACAACATTGGTATGAAAGTCAGAGATTGCCAGACCATACATTAAATTTTGAGGCCAAATCCAGTATATTTGCACAATATTGTAATGGAGTTTGAAGTCTTGAGCAAGTTTCTCATTTTCTATTATGTTGATTTGATTTGGGGGTGTAGCATATTTAAAAATGAAGATTTTTACCAGTCAATCTGTCAGAACACTACTAGCCTGCCCAAATATTATTTTAATGATTAGAATAAAAATTTGAATTTTATATGCTTGGCTTCTTTACTGGTGTGCGTTAAGGATTTTTCATCAAACTTACCACTAAATTTTGACCATTGTGTAAAAACTTTTACTACAACTGAGGATATAACCTGCACAATGTTGTCTGTTAGATTCTTATTCATTGAACTGAGACAGTTCTGAATGTGGTACAGAATTAGGTACAACCAGATAGTGGAAGTCTTAGTTTAAAGGCAAGTTGGAGTCAGAAAAGGTTTGTGTTCTTTGGTATACATGGCAACCTTTTTTAATAACGGTATATAATAGTGCATGGTCTGTGCAGCAAAAAAAATGTCCCAAGGCTAAAGTGCAGCCAGTAGAATGATAATGTAACTGAAGAAACAATTTAATTTATTTCAAATATGCTACCCCAAATTCTGCTGCTCAGTGGGACATAGTAAAACGGTAGAAGATCACTGCTAGAGTTTCAAAACTGGTAGGAAGTGGTTCTGGGTCTTTGAAGCTGTTTTGTAATTATAGCAGATTCAGATACTTGGAAACAGTGCTTACTAAGAAAAAGTAAACTACCTTTTGATAACTATAAAGGGAAAATAATAGTTTTTTGTTTGCTCAATGAAAATATTTTAATTTAGGATTAAAAAATTTTAATGGGATTTTTTTTAAAGCTGCATAGGGACTTCCCTGGTGGTGCAGTGGTTAAGAATCCACCTGCCAGTGCAGGGGACATGGGTTCGAACCCTGGTCTGGGAAGATCCTACATGCCACGGAGCCACTAAGCCCGTGTGCCGCAACTACTGAGCCTGTGCTCTAGAGCCCCTGAGCCACAACTACTGAGCCCGAGCGCCACAACTACTGAATCCTGCGCACCTAGAGCCCATGTTCCACAACAAGAGAAGCCACCACAATGAGACGCCCGCACTCCACAACGAAGAGTAGCCCCCGCTTGCCACAACTGGAGAAAGCCTGTGAGCACAGCAACCAAGATGCATTGCAGCCAAAAAGAAATAATTAATTAGTTAAAAATAAATAAATAACAAGTGTTGGTAAGGATGTGGAAAATTAGAACACTTGTGTGTTGCTCGTGGGAATGTAAAATGATGCTGCTTTGAAAATGGTATGGTGATTTCTGAGAAAATTAAACAGAATTACCAAATGACCCAGCAATTCCACCTCTGGATATATACACAAAAGAAGTGAAAGCAGGGACTTCCCTGGTGGTCCAGCGGTTAAGACTCTGCACTCCCAATGCAGGGAGCCCAGGTTTGATCCCTGGACAGGGAACTAGATCCCGCATACTGCAACTAAGCGCCCGAATGCCACAACTAAGACCAGGTGCAGCCAGATAAATAAATAAATAAATAAATATTTTTTAAAAAATGAAAGCAGGACTTGAAAAGATATTTGTATACACCTATGTTTATAGCAGCATTAGTCACAATAACTAAGAGTTAGAAGCAACCCAAGTGCCTACTGATGGATGAATGAATAAACAAAATGTGATATATACATAGAATGGAATATTATTTAGCCTTAAAAAGGAGGGAGGTTCTGATATATGCTACAACATGGATGAAGCTTGAAGATATTATGCAAAGGAAAATTCGGCAGACACAAAAGGACAAATATTGTAGGATTCCACTATTGTATCTAGAATAGTCAAATTCATAGAGACAGAAGGTAGAATGGTGGTTGACAGGAGCACAGGGGAGGAGACAGTGGGGAGTTATCGTTCAATGAATATGGAGTTTCCATTTGGAATGATGAGAAAGTTCTAAAAATGGATGGTGGTGATGATTGCACAACGTACATGTACTTAATTCCACTAAACTGTACACTTAAGAATGGTTAAAATAGTAAATATTCAGTTATGTATAGTTTAACACACACACACACACACACAAAGAACACATCATCATATCTGTGATGCAGGCATTAGAAAGCCAGTACTGCCACTCTGCAACTGCAGCTGCTTCCTGACACAAAGTCAGTGACTAGAAACTGGAGAATTACTTGTACACTCACATACAACCAGTATTTCAATAGTCTTTCTTGTGGATACCCAAAGCTTCAGGAAAATGGCCCCTACTTCACTTTCTGCATTCCTCTCATGTCAGAGCATCTAGTTGGCTGAACCTAATTCACGTTTAGAACCCTAGTTGCGAGGGATCCTGGGGAATAATTTTTACCTTTTTAACCTCTGTATTACAAAAGACAACTGGAGGGAGATTGGAAAGGATCCTGAGTGCCATTTCATCATATTTGTGAAAGGATCCTGAGTGCCAATTCATCATATTTGTCACAGGCACTGAGTCAGTGGTGATTCATAGATGGTAATACTCCTTGTAGTCAAGTCATCATTTCCAGTAGTTGGCCAGATTGTCCTGCAGCTGTTCATTCACAAAGATAAGATAGGACAAAACAAATAGCTTCAGTGAGGCAGAATAGGGAAAAAGTTTGTTGATAGTTATTGTCTCCTTTTGCAGTTCTGGGCTGATTGTGCTTAGTTTGTTAAACCTAATATACAGTATTTGCAGTTTTAATATGGTAACTGAGTTTTAATAAATAAATGAGTTATTTATATTATCGTGAAGGTAATTTAATGCATATCACTCCATTGGTATGCATTAAAGGCTCATTGATTAAAGAACAGCCATGCTACTGTTAAGAAATACCAGATAAGCTGTTTTTATTGTATTAAGTATGGAGATAAGATCATGGGAAATATGCTGAGCTCTTTTGCTGTCAAGCTGCTGACATCTTTAATTAGTATGAATTAAATTTGGAGAGAAAAGAAATAAATTTTCTAGTAAGTGAACAAGTTGATGTGCTGAAAATTGCATTTTTTAATAGTTTTCAAGGGACTTCCCTGGTGGCCTAGTGGTTAGGACTCTGCGCTCCCAGTGCAGGGGGCCTGGGTTCGATCCCTGGTCAGGGAGCTAGATCCCACATGCATGCTATAACTAAGGAGCCCGCCTGCTGCAACTAAGGCCTGGTGCAACCAAATAAATAAATAAATAAAAATAAATATTAAAAAAATAGTTTTCAAAAATTTCTCACCAGAGTCCATCCAAAAGATAAGAAATGTTTTGTTCCACTCTATACAGAACAGTCAGCTACTTTAGTTTATCTGTTATCTATGAGTTGGAACTAAGTTTGAGTAATGCCTCTTGATGGTAAGATTCTGCATGAGTGGACTATTCTCTCAGTGCCTTGATAATAACATATTGACCTTTGATAACTAATTTCTTAATTGCTCATGATTTCAGAATAAACTTCTTTTAAATTTTATCTCAAATTGAAATGTTTCCTTTATGTACCAGTTAACATTTTGGACAAGTACCATGCTTTGCACACAGTGCTTTTTGATGTGGATCAAACTTTAATGACGTAGCTAGGAGTTAGTGTCTAAATAATGTGTCAGATTTTTTGATTCTATTATTCTACTTCTATAAATCTAACCCAAGGCTGCAGTACTATTTGTAATAGTAATAAAATTGTGAACAGTTGCTGACAGTGGGGAAATGGACAAATTATTTTATAGCCATACAATGGAATGTCCTCTTCAAAGGATAGTTTGATAACATTAGACAGGACTCATGCAATAATGTTAAGGAAAAATGATACAGAATTACCAATGGTATGGTTTCTCTGTAGAAATTTTCCCTATATAAAGTTCTGTGGATGAAAGATAAATAAAAAATTACAAGCATTAGTTCTCTGGGGGTAATTTTGAAATTATATTTTAAATGTTCTTCAACAAATATGTATCGCTTCTATATATTTTTCTGTCTTTTTATTGTAGAAGTGCGTTACTTTTAAAGATCCAAACAATGCAGAAATTTGTAGACTACAAACTGTAAAAGTCCTTCAGTCACCTACCTAGGCAAATGAAGTCCAGTGTATCAACTTGTTCTTTTATGGATTTTGCTTTTGTTGTCATATCTAAGAAATCTTTACCTAACCTAAGGTCAGAAAGATTTTCTCCTGTGTTTTCTTTTTTCTTTTTTTTTTCTCCTGTGTTTTCTTTTAGAAGTTTTCTAGTTTTAGATTTTACATTAGGTCTGTGATCCATTTCAAATTAATTTTTTATATGTGGTGAGAGGTATGGATTAATGTTTTTTTGCATATGGATATTCATTTGTTCTAATACGATTTGATGGAGAGACTACCCTTTCTCTGCTGAATTGCCTTTGCATGTCTGTAGAAAATCAGATACCCATATGTATGTAGGTCTATTTCTGGATTCTCTATTCTGTTCCATTGATTTGTTTATCTTTATGCCATTACTACTTTGTCTTGATTAGGGTAGTACGATAGAATTCTAAAATGACCTCCAGTGACCTTTGTATAGTGGGAAGGACCTGTGAGTCTGATTATCACTCTGATTATGTTATATTATATGGCACAGTTGACAAAGAAAGGGAAATTATCTTAGTGGACCTGACTAATCAGCCAGCAAAGGACTGGGCTTTTCCTGGAGAAAGAGATTCTAAGTACAAGGGGCACTCAACAAAGAAAAACAACAAAGAAAAAGCTGGTTTTCAGAATAGGAGGAGGCCCTAAATGCCAGTGGCCACTAAATTTACAGTAATTTGTTACACAGCAGTAGAAAACAAACACTGTATATAGTAAGTCTTGTAATTAGCTATCTAATCTTATTCTTTTTCAAGGTTGTTTTGGTTATTCTGTGTCCTTTGCATTTCCATATCAACTACTGAAATAAGTTTATCTATAAAAAAGTCTGTTGGGATTTTGATTGGGATTCCATGAAATATATGGATCAAATTTTGGAAGAATTGACGGATGTCAATGAAAAATTAACCAGTCAATCTAAGAAAGAAACGGAAAATTTTATCTGAGCCAAATTGAGCACTGTAACCCAAGAACAGCACATCAGAAAGCTCTCAGAGCTGTTCCACCAATAAGTGTAGGCATAGTTATATAAGTTTTTTTGAGACAGAGGGCTGTACATTAAATGACGTTTTATTGACAGTTACACAGTCCAGATCTAAAAGTCATGTGGCCTCTTACAAGATCAAGAAGGAATGTTATCTTTCTTTTTTTTATACATTTATTTATTTTTGGCTGTGTTGGGTCTTCATTGCTGCATGCGGGCTTTCTTTAGTTGTGGCGAGCTGGGGCTAGTCTTCGTTGCAATGTGTGGGCTTCTCATTGCAGTGGCTTCTTTTGTTGTGGAGCACAGGCTCTAGGCGCATGGGCTTCAGTAGTTGTGGTACATGGGCTCAGTAGTTGTGGCTCACGGGCTCTAGAGCTCAGGCTCAGTAGTTGTGGCGCACGGGCTTAGTTGCTCTGCGGCATGTGAGATCTTCCTGGACCAGGGATGGAACCCTGCGTGTCCCCTGCATTAGCAGGCAGATTCTTAACCACTGCACCACCAGGGAAGTCCTGGATATATTTTTGATAGGCTGATTGTTGGATAAGAGAAAGAGAGGTGACAAGGATGATTCAGTTTACCAAGTTCAAAGGTGGATTCTTAACCACTGCGCCACCAGGGAAGTTCCAAGAAGGAATGTTATCTTTTAAGGAGTTGTCTTGCTGGTGCTAGGAGAATGTTGCTCTTTATGGCTGAGCAGGTATTTATGCCAACGGGGGAGGTTTGGTTGATGCGTAATACAGATACACAGTTCTCAGTAGTGGGGAGAGAGGAGGCCAAAGGGCAGAGAAAAAATTTTTATGTTTGAATTCTTCTTGTCTGGACATAAAATATGAATTTTATTTCACAGCATTTTTATTTTCTTAAAAATTTGAGTCTTTTGACCCACCCATGTCACTATTTATTTAGATCTTTAATTTCTCTTAGCAATGTTTTATAGTTTTTAGTGTACAGATTTTTCCCATGTTTGGTCAGATTTATCCTTGGGCATTTTATATTTTTTGGTGCTATTGTAAATGGTATTATTTTGTAAATTTCAATTTTTTTGATTATTTCTAGTGTATAGAAATACAATTGATTTTTTTTTTTTTTTTTTAGAAGATGTTGGGGGTAGGAGTTTATTAATTAATCCATTTATTTTTGCTGAGTTCGGTCCTCGCCTCTATGCGAGGGCTTTCTCTAGTTGTGGCAATCGGGGGCCACTCTTCATCGCGGTGCGCGGGCCTCTCACTATTGTGGCCTCTCTTGCTGCGGAGCACAAGCTCCAGACGCGCAGGCTCAGTAGCTGTGGCTCACAGGCCTAGCTGCTCCGCGGCATGTGGGATCCTCCCAGACCAGGGCTCGAACCCGTGTCCCCTGCATTAGCAGGCAGATTCTCAACCACTGCGCCACCAGGGAAGCCCCTACAATTGATTTTTGTATGTTGATATTAAGCAATCTTGCTAAACTAAATTATTAGTGTTTGTGTGTATGTGTAGATTCCATTGAAGTTTCCACATAGATTATCATATTGTCTGCAAATACAGTTTTGTTCTTTCCTTTCCAATCGTATGCCCTTTATTTCTTCTTCTTGCCTTATTCTGCTGGCTAGATTGCTCAGTGTTTCACCAAAATGATGAGAGTAGACAGTCTTGCCTTGTTCCTGATATTAAGGGGAAAGCCTTTAGCCTTTCATCATTAAGTATGATGTTAACCATAGGTTTTTCAAAGATGTCCTTTATCAACTTGATGAAGTTTCTCTTTATTTCTCGTTTGCTGAGAGTTTTTCATTGGGAATGAATACTGGATTTTGCCAAATGCTTTTCTGTCTTTTGAGTTATTGTGTGGTTTCCCTGTTTTAGCCTATGGTGAATTATTTTTATTTTCAAGTGTTAAACTAACTTTGCACTCCTGAGATAAACATCACTTGGTTGTGTTGTATTATCCTTTTAAAATATTGTTGGATTTGATTTGCTAAGATATGTTTAAATTTTTTGCTTTCACGTTTGTAAGGGCTATCAGGCTGTAGTTTTATTTTCTTGTAATGTCTTTGTCTGGTTTTGGTATCAGGGTACTACTGGCCTCATGGAATGAATTCAGAAATATTCCCTCCTCTTCTGGATGAGTTTTATTTTAGTAGTCTGTTTCTCCCAACTTTTGCGCTATTGTTGACATATTTTACTTACATATTTACTCATATATCTACCATTTCTGGTATTCATATTTTCAAATGATGGCATTTTTGTTCTGCCTGAAGGACTTCCTTTTCACATTTCTGTTAGCTCAGGTCTGCTCGAGATGAAATTATTCAGCTTTTGTGTGTCTGAAAAAGTATTTGTTTTACCTTTGTTTTTGATCGACATTTTACTGGTCATAGAATTATAGGTTGATCATTTTTTTTTCTTTCAGTGTTTTAAAGACATTGTTTCACTGTCTTCTAGCTTGCAATGTTTCCAGTGAGGAATCTGCTATCATTCTTATCTTTGTTCCTATGTGTCTAATGTGTGTATCCTCTCTTTTTACTTTTAAGATTTTCTCATTGTCATTGATTTTGAGTAATTTGATTATGATATGGTGTGGTATAGTTGTTTGTGCTTGTTTGTTTGTTTTTTATTTACTTTCAGCTGCATTGGGTCTTTGTTGCTGTGCCCGGGCCCTCTCTAGCTGTGGGAGCAGGGGCCACTCTTTGTTGTGGTCCACGTGCTTTTCACTGTGGTGGCTTCTCTTGTTGCGGAGCATGGGCTCTAGGCATGTGGGCTTCAGGAGTTGCGGCTCGTGGACTCAGTAGTTATGGCTCGTGGGCTGTAGAGCACAGGCTCAGTAGTTGTGGCGCATGGGCCCAGTTGCTCCGCTGCATGTGGGATCTTCCCAGACCAGGGCTCAAACCCGTGTTCCCTGCATTGGCAAGCGGATTCTTAACCACTGCACCACCACCAGGAAGCCCTGGTGTGGTATAGTTTTTTGTGTGGTTCTAATGTTTGGAATTTATTGAGCTTTTTGATTTGTGTTTATAGTTTTCACCACATTTTGAAAAATGTTAGCCATTGTTATTTCAGATATTTTTTTCTGCCCTCTCCTGTCTCTCTCGTTGTTTGGGGACTACAATTATGCATCTATTAAGATGTTTGAAGTTGTCCCACCTCTCACTGATATTCTTTTCATTTTCTTTTTTTTTTTTAATCATGGTAAAATATACATAACAAACTTATATTTTAACCATTTTTAAGTGCACAGTTTAGTGGCACTAAGTACATTTACATTGTTGTGCAGCCATCACCACCATCCATTTCCAGAACTGTTTCATTATCCCAAATGGAAACTTTGTACTCATTAAACAGTAATGGGTATTTGTCTCCTACTGCACAGTCCCTGGAAACCAACATCTACTTTCTGTCTCTATGAATTTAACTACCTCATCCAAGTGAATAATACAATATTTGTCCTTTTGTGTCTGGCTTATTTCACTTAGCATAATGTCTTCAAGATTCCTTTTAAAGGCTGAATAATAGTCTCTTCATTTTTAAAAATTCTGTTTTTCCTGTGTTTCATTTTGAATAATTCCTATTGTTATGTCTTCAAGTTTACTATACTTATGCAATATCTGATCAGCTATTAATCCCATCCAGTGTGTTTTTTTTTTTTTTTTTTTTTCCTTGCGTTATGCGGGCCTCTCACTGTTGTGGCCTCTCCCATTTGCGGAGCACAGGCTCCGGACGCGCAGGCTCAGCGGCCATGGCTCACGGGCCCAGCCGCTCCGCGGCATGTGGGATCTTCCCGAAACGGGGCACGAACCCGCGTCTCCTGCATCGGCAGGCGGACTCTCAAGCACTGCGCCACCAGGGAAGCCCCAGTGTGTTTTTTATTACATATCTTGTCATTTCATCTCTAGAAGTTTGAGTTGGATCTTTTTTATGTGTCTGTATCTCTATTTAACTTTTTGAACATATGTAATACAGTTATCATAACTATGTTAATTTCCTTGTCTGATAATTTTATTATCTGTGTCAGTTCTGGGTCAATTTCAATTGATTTTCTACTCATTATAGATGAATTTTTCTACTTCTTTTTTTTTTTTTTTAAACATTTATTTATTTGGCCGCACTGGGTCTTAGTTGCGGCATTGGGGATCTAGTCCCCTGACCAGGCATCGAACCCAGGTGCCCCGGGGCACGAACCCGTGTCCCCTGCATCGGCAGGCGGGCTCTCAACCACTGCGCCACCAGGGAAGCCCCGAATTTTTCTACTTCTTTGCATGCCTGGTAATCTTTGGTTGGTTGCCAGACATTGTGATTTTACCTGTTGGGTGCTGAATACTTTCTTATTCCTATTAATATTCTTCTGCTTTGTTGTGGGATGTAGTGAAATTACTTGAAAACAGTTTGATCCTTTTGGTTCTGCTTTTAAGATTTGTTTGGCTGCACCAGAGACATGTTTAGGTTTAAGGCAGGATTTCTCAATATCAGCACTATAACACTTTGGGTCAGATAATTCTTTGTTGTGAGGGGCTGTCCTGTGCATTGTAGAGTGTTTAATAGCATCCCTAGCCTCTAGTCTTTAGATGATTCCCTAGTTGTGACAACCAAAAATGTCTCCAGAAATTGCCAAATATTTTGGGGTGGGCAAATTGCCCTCAGTTGAGAACTACTGTTTTTAGGGTTAATTTTTCCTTACTACTATGGAAAGAATCTTTATTGTGTACTCTACCCAGTGCCCCATGAATCATGAGATTTTTCATTTTTTTCCAGTCTGGTTGTTTATAGTAGGCACTTTTAGTGGTCTTGAGTGAATACTGGGCGTTATTGCCTCTAATCTTTCTGGGTGGTTCTTTTTTCAGTCTTGTTTGGTTTCCTCACGTATATGTGCTGATCAGCATTCAGCTGCCTATTCAAGGGAGATCCTTTGCAAATCTCTGGAGTTCCATCTTAGTCTGCTTAGGCTGTTATAACAAAAATACCATAGGCTGGGTGGCTTAAACAACAAATCTATTTCTCACAGTTCTGGAGGCTGAGGAGTCCAAGATCAAAGTGCCAGCAGATTTGGTGTCTGTGAGGACCTGCTCCCTAGTTCATAGGTGGTCATCTTCTAGTTGTGTCTTTACATGACAGAAGGGAAGAGAACTCTTTGGGGTGTCTCTTATAAAGGCATTAATTCCGTTCACGAGGGTTCTGCCTTCATGACCTAATCACTTCCTAATACTATCCTATTGGGGGTTAGAATTTCAACATATGAATTTGGGGGGAATATAAACATTCAGTCCATAACAAGTTCTCTGTCTGTGTATCTTTCTCCTCTCTAGTATTCTATCCCAGGTACACTAGCCACCTTGATTTCCCTAGATTCTCAGTTCCATTGCAACTCACCAAGTCTGCTGGGCCTCACCCAGTTTATATCCTGTACCACTCATGGCCGGGGCAGTAGGGCCCACCTTGTTTCCTACTCTCAAGGATCTCCTTTGTTGTCTGGTGCCCACTGTCTTGAAACTGGTTTTCTCCCCATATATTTTATCTATTTTTTGGCTGTTTGAGGTGGAAAAGTAAATCTGGTTTCTCTTATTGCATCTTGGTCAGAAGCAGAAGTCCCTTTAACTGATAGTTGATTCATATTAATTATTGGTTAAAGCTGAAAGTATTCTGAAACATTTACTTACCTAATTTCTTCATTATGTATATTTGTATAAAACTTATAGCTCTCATATTCTTCGTTAAAAGTCTCCTGTCCCCTGTAGTTCCTGTGGTACAATGTAAATATTAAATTGCCTTGAAGCCTTTTATCATCTGTTAATATACCTCTTTAATGCAGGTTTTCATAGTGTTATCTAAGTATGTAGTAGCATACAATTAACGGGTGTGCCCTGACCTGATGAAGCACAACAGTGCAATGTGTTATGCTTTTAGGGCATTGCCACTGCAGGCTCAGAGACTTCCAGGAGGCTTTCTTGTATGATAACTCATATTTTCTAGCAGCTAAAACATCAGCATCAAAGCCTGTTTGTTAGCCAGATTGAGGGTAAAGAACAGATTGTTAGCCAGATTGAAGGTGCTATAAGACAGAAAAAAAAATAACCATGAAAGAGATCATTTTGAGCAGTGTGTGAGATGAAACTATTGAAGAATAAAGCTAAAAGGATGGGGGTGACTTGGAGCCCGTTGGTAAGCTGTTAGAAAAAGGAGAAGGGTAGCAGAATAGAAGTAAAATGACAGAAGGAATCTGGCCTTATTTTGTATGAAAAGAGCTTCTCATACTTATTACATCGTAATTGTTGCAGAGTTTGTAGCATGTGTTTGTTGGATATTCAGGGATGAAATAATCAGAGAATACCTTGGGGAAAAGATATGTATGTAGTGTGTAGGATGAAGCCATCTGGCTATCTATATGGACTAAAACATAGCAAAATCATTTAAAATGGAACTATATATATGTAATACATGATATAAAATTATATATATCAATGTGTATAAATTCCATGAGTTGAAAGTGAATAAATCATAATACCTTGGCCTTTGGGATGACACTGATATACTGTAGGTAAAAATTAAAAAGTTGAGTACGATTTTTTGTAGCTCTGCAGTATATAAAACATGTCCTTACAGATGCATGTACTGTTAATTTTTTAAGACTGAAAAGCTATTGTGGATTAATACTATTAAAAGCTCTGTTTTGAAACACTGTGATTTAAGGTTTCCAAAAACTAGGATTGCTTTTTAGTAATTAAGAAACAAATATTTAATGGGCATGTTTCTTGTTGGCAGAATACTTTTGATGGTATAAGAGGTACTTGGGTAGTTGAGTATCTGTCTTTTTCAGGTGATTATAAGTATTCATGGCAAGAGTTTGTGTGGATAGAAGAATGCAGAAGTAGCAGCTTTTTACTTTCCTTAGCATAAGGAAGCATAGAAAGTTTTTCATGCCAAAAATGCATGTTGTAAGGGAATGATAAGCACTAAAATCAGGAATTACTACATCTGAGAGGAGAGGAAGGGGTTGCTATCAGGGAAGGACATTCACTTGTATTGATGTTTTGTTTTGCTTTTAAAGCAAACTTAAAATCAAGTTCAACATATGTAAAGTGTAGATCATACGTATACAGATTGATGAATTTTCACCTGTATAACTAATACCCAGATTAAGAAACAGAACATATATATTGGAACTGTTTTTTTGTTTTGTTTTTTTTTCCTTTCAAGCTGGGTAG
>NW_006795130.1:1575678-1576739 GCF_000442215.2 Lipotes vexillifer | reverse complement strand
ACGGGCTCAGCCGCTCCGCGGCATGTGGGATCTTCCCGGACCGGGGCACGACCCCGTGTCCCCTGCATCGGCAGGCGGACTCCCAACCACTACACCACCAGGGAAGCCCCTCTTCTTCTTTTTTAATGCTTTAAAGTTTACCTACTGTGGGTTTTTTTTTTTTAATATAATATGTATTTATCTATTTTGGTTGCTCCAGGTCTTAGTTGCGGCACGTGGGCTCCTTAGTTGTGGCATGTATGTGGGATCTAGTTCTCTGACTAGGGATCAAATCCAGACCCCTGCATTGGGAGCGCAGAGTCCTATCCACTGCACTACCAGGGAAGTCCCCTTACTGTGTTTTTTAAAAATCATCTCAGAAGGAAATATGGTCTTTAGAGATCTGGGAAATGTCAGAAAGCCCACAGGCTTTAGTAGTTGAGAAAGTACTTTAGGGAACTAGGTTTTTTCTCCATGTAGGCCTTTGTCTCCCGTATATCTGATAAAGTTTATAAATCTGATATAGGCCCAAGTTACTGAACATTTTAAAATGGAAAAAGAACATAAGCAGAACTGTGTGGGATCACTTGGTCACCTTCTCAGTAAGGGCTTCTCTAAGCACCAGGTTTAAATTGTTTACGTTCTGGGAATTCCCCAGGGGTCCAGTGGTTAGGACTCCGTGCTTTCACTGCTGAGGTCCAGGTTTCAATCCCTGGTCAGGGAACTAAGATCCCGCAAACCAAGTGGTGAGGCCAAAAATTAAAATTAAAAAAAAAAAGGAAATACTATAATTGCAGTATAAAATATGGCCCCTCAAATTTATGGTACATTGAAATGTTTTATCACTAAATCTCAATGATAGTTTAAGAAGAAAATTCCTTTTTCAGTTCTGTAATGGAATATTCAAGGTATAGAAAGAATTGAGCTGTTAAGATATTTATAGATACTTAATATCTAGTAAAGGCTTTATATCTGTTGTAGAAATTATTTGTATAGTAGATAGAAATATGCTTAATCTAAGGGGTTTCCTGCAGTTAGTTATCTATCTGCCTTTGTGGGGTTGTGTTTTTTTTTTTTTTTTT
>NW_006795130.1:1539729-1575540 GCF_000442215.2 Lipotes vexillifer | reverse complement strand
CACAAACCCGCGTCCCCTGTATCGGCAGGCGGACTCTCAACCACTGCGCCACCAGGGAAGCCCGGGGTTGTGTTTTTTTTTTGGAGGTGGGGTGGGGGGGATACTTATTCCATGAACATGAAGATTTCTGAAATTTGATTTATTTTTACGTATAACAAATCTTTCTGTATATCTCATTTTATGAAAAGTGTTGAGTTATTTTTCTCAATTAGAAAAGCCAGTAGGCTTTTTCTAATTAAGTTATGGCTTGCTGTGGTGTGGAAAAGCCATTTGTAAAATATTACCAAAAAAACATTTTGTAAAAATGTTCGGTCATTAGCTTTCCTTTTGCTATTGGGGTTATATGCATATAATTATTAGAATGTTAATCTGTTGAGAGCTACTCATTAATGAACAGTTTTTGTTTCTTTTACTCTCGTCTGGAAGCCAATAGGGCAGTGTAAATGAATTACTGTTTCTGATGTGTTTACGTGTATTTTGTCTTCAAAGGAGTTCTTAGGACACCCTGAAATTTTTGTTTTATTTTCCTGTTTTCCCTTGACAGGCAGTGGAAGAGGAAATGGCTTTTCCTAATCAGCTCTGCATTCGCCGCTGGACTACCAAGCATGTAGCTGTTTGGCTGAAGGATGAAGGCTTTTTTGAGTATGTGGACATTTTATGCAATAAGCACCGACTTGATGGAATCACATTGCTAACGTTGACTGAATATGATCTCCGGTCTCCTCCTCTGGAAATCAAAGTCTTAGGGGACATTAAAAGGTTAATGCTGTCAGTCCGAAAATTGCAGAAAATACATATTGATGTTTTAGAAGAGATGGGATACAACAGTGACAGTCCCATGAGTTCCATGAGCCCTTTCATCAGTGCTCTTCAGAGTGCAGAGTGGCTCTGTAATGGGGAACCTTCACACGACTGTGACGGACCCATCACTGATTTGAATTCTGATCAATACCAGTATGTGAATGGTAAAAACAAACATTCTATTCGAAGATTGGACCCAGAGTATTGGAAGACCATATTGAGTTGTATATATGTTTTTATAGTGTTCGGATTTACATCTTTCATAATGGTTATAGTCCACGAGCGAGTGCCTGACATGCAGACCTATCCACCACTCCCGGATATATTCCTAGACAGGTAAGTTTTGTTTCTAGTTGCCAAGTTTGTAGAAGATAGCTGTACTAGCAATGATAATGATATGTTCATGATAATTACGTTCTTTATTATTGTTGTTTTGGTTGATATATATACTTCCCATTTGCTTTATCTTGTGCTATATAAAGATATGCTTTAGAATTGCCTTTTTCTCTTAGAGTAAACTAGACCTTAAGCCTAGATGAGTAGAAAGAACCACTGCTTAATTTATTTTTCTACAGCTATGTTATAGCTCCTTGGGCACTTCAGATTTTAAAAGGGTTTCCTGGAATGTTATATGTAATAAATGGAATTTGTTTACTTCAAAAAAAAAAAGATGAACAGGGTTTTGCTTCTTTTAAAAATATGGGGAGGTCTCATGTATCATCAAATAAATTAGAACTATCACAAATACAAACTGATTCATGGATAGTATTCTGTTTTTATAAATACTGAATGCATAAAAAAGAATATAGTATATTATATGAAAAATAAGAATAGAACAAAACTCAAAACTATTATTTTTTATATTTGCGGGTTTTTTTTTTTTTTTTGGCGGTACACAGCCCTCTCACTGTTGTGTCCTCTCCCGTTGCAGAGCACAGGCTCCGGACGCGTAGGCTCAGCAGCCATGGCTCACGGGCCCAGCCGCTCCGCAGCATGTGGGATCTTCCCGGACAGGGGCACGAACCGTGTCCCCTGCATCGGCAGGTGGACTCTCAACCACTGCACCACCAGGGAAGCCCTATATTTGTGGTTTTAAAAAATCTTTTGCAAGTTTGTAGTGCTGTCTTGTTTTTGTAAAACGTTGTGCCCCTGAAATTGAAACTGTGCTTAAAAATCTTGCAACAAACAAAAGCCCAGGACCAGATGGCTTCACAGGCGAATTCTATCAAACACTTAGAGAAGAGCTAACACCTATCCTTCTCAAACTCTTCCAAAATATAGCAGAGGGAGGAACACTCCCAAACTCATTCTACAAGGCCACCATCACCCTGATACCAAAACCAGACAAAGATGTCACAAAGATGGGCTTCCCTGGTGGTGCAGTGGTTGAGAGTCTGCCTGCTGATGCAGGGGACACGGGTTTGTGCCCCGGTCTGGGAAGATCCCACATGCTGCAGAATGGCTAGGCCCCGTGAGCTTTTATTCCAGGAATGCAAGGATTCTTCAATATACAAACTCTTCCAAAATATAGCAGAGGGAGGAACACTCCCAAACTCATTCTACGAGGCCACCATCACCTTGATACCAAAACCAGACAAGGATGTCACAAAGAAAGAAAACTACAGGCCAATATCACTGATGAACATAGATGCAAAAATCCTCAACAAAATACTAGCAAACAGAATCCAACAGCACATTAAAAGGATCACACACCATGATCAAGTGGGGTTTATTCCAGGAATGCAAGGATTCTTCAATATACGCAAATCAATCAACGTGATACACCATATTAACAAATTGAAGGAGAAATACCTATGATCATCTCAATAGATGTAGAGAAAGCTTTCAACGAAGTTCAACACCCATTTATGATAAAAACCCTCTAGAAAGTAGGCATAGAGAGAACTTTCCTCAATATAATAAAGGCCGTATATGACAAGCCCACAGCCAACATCATCCTCAATGGCGAAAAACTGAAAGCATTTCCACTAAGGTCAGGAACAAGACAAGGTTGCCCACTCTCACCACTCTTATTCAACATAGTTTTGGAAGTTTTAGCCACAGCAATCAGAGAAGAAAAGGAAATAAAAGGAATCCAAATCGGAAAAGAAGAAGTAAAGCTGTCACTGTTTGCAGATGACATGATACTATACATAGAGAATCCTAAAGATGCTACCAGAAAACTACTAGAGCTAATCAATGAATTTGGTAAAGTAGCAGGATACAAAATTAATGCACAGAAATCTCTGGCATTCCTATATACTAACGATGAAAAATCTGAAAGTGAAATCAAGAAAACACTCCCATTTACCATTGCAACAAAAAGAATAAAATATCTAGGAATAAACCTACCTAAGGAGACAAAAGACCTGTATGCAGAAAATTATAAGACACTGATGAAAGAAATTAAAGATGATACAAACAGATGGAGAGATATACCATGTTCTTGGATTGGAAGAATCAACATTGTGAAAATGACTCTACTTCCCAAAGCAATCTATAGATTCAATGCAATCCCTATCAAACTACCACTGGCATTTTTCACAGAACTAGAACAAAAAATTTCACAATTTGTATGGAAACACAAAAGACCCCGAATAGCCAAAGCAATCTTGAGAACAAAAAATGGAGCTGGAGGAATCAGGCTGCCTGACTTCAGACTATACTACAAAGCTACAGTAATCAAGACAGTATGGTACTGGCACAAAAACAGAAAGATAGATCAATGGAATAGGATAGAAAGCCCAGAGATAAACCCATGCACATATGGTCACCTAAACAATAAATGCTGGAGAGGGTGTGGAGAAAAGGGAACACTCTTGCACTGCTGGTGGGAATGTGATTTGGTACAGCCACTATGGAGAACAGTATGGAGGTTCCTTAAAAAACTACAAATAGAACTACCATATGACCCAGCAATCCCACTACTGGGCATATACCCTGAGAAAACCATAATTCAAAAAGAGTCATGTACCACAATGTTCATTGCAGCTCTATTTACAATAGCCAGGACATGGAAGCAACCTAAGTGTCCATCAACAGATGAATGGATAAAGGAGATGTGGCACATATATACAATGGGATATTACTCAGCCATAAAAAGAAACGAAATTGAGTTATTTGTAGTGAGGTGGATGGACCTAGAGTCTGTCATACAGAGTGAAGTAAGTCAGAAAGAGAAAAACAAATACTGTATGCTAACACATATATATGGAATTTAAGAAGAAAAAAAAAAGGTCATGAAGAACCTAGGGGTAAGACGGGAATAAAGACGCAGACCTACTAGAGCATGGACTTGAGGATATGGAGAGGGGGAAAGGTAAGCTGTGACAAAGTGAGAGAGTGGCATGGACGTATATACACTACCAAATGTAAAATAGATAGCTAGTGGGAAGTAGCCGAATAGCACAGGGAGATCAGCTAGGTGGTTTGTGACCACCTAGAGGGGTGGGATAGGGAGGGTGGGAGGGAGGGAGACGCAAGAGGGAAGAGATATGGAAACATGTATATGTATAACTGATTCACTTTGTTACAAAGCAGAAACTAACGCACCATTGTAAAGCAATTATACTCCAATAAAGATGTTTAAAAAATAAAAACAAAACGTTGTACTCTTCTGAAAGTGCCTTATAGTATATGGGGTTTTTTTTAATGAAATGAATTAAAATGTCCATGTTAAGATGGCAGGATGACATATATATAATATTTTATTCTCTCTCAAGCCCTGACTAAAAGTATAGTAAAGAAGTTGTGTTTGTTTGTTGGTCTTAAGTTGTAAACTTATAAGGAAAAGGTAGATAAGAGAGGAGAAAACAGCCATACATTTTTGGGAGTTTGAAAGCAGATGGGTGAGGGACTTCCCTGGTGGTCCAGTGGTTAAGGCTCCGCACTGCAATGCAGGGGGCCCGGGTTCGATCCCTGGTCAGGGAACTAGATCCCATATGCTACAAATAAAAGATCCCGCATGCTGCAACTAAGACCCGGCACAGCCAAATAAATAAATGAATATTTAAAAAAAAAGGAAAAGCAGATGGGTGAGTGGCAACTAGCAGAGCTAAAGTAGCCTAATTCTAAAGCAGCAGTCGGGAAAACTGAGAACCAACCCAAACTATCTTGCAGATTTCTCAAAGCTCTGGATACTATGGGTGAAAGGGTGGTGCTCAAATAAGAAAGCTGTTTAAGAAGCTGTTAGATCCCTATATCTCCTTCCCTGTTCTATCGTACACAATTTTTCCAGCAGAAGACCCTAAGGAAGTAAGGAAGACAGCATGTGGATATCTGATGAAAGAGTACTCTAGGCAGAGGAAACAGCAAGGTGCAGGAATCCTGAATTGGTAGTAGGCTTAGCATGTGTAAGGAACAGCAAGTGAGAGATGGAGAGAACAGTTGGAGATGAGATCTGAGAGGAGACAGGAGTCCAGATTTTGTAGATACTGTAGACAATTGTAAGGACTTTAGCTTTCATTCTAAGTGAAAAGGGAAGCTATTGGAAAGTATTTAGGAGAAGAGTAGAGCGATCTAACTTCCATTTTAAAAGGTCAATCTAATTGTTAATAGAATAGCTCGGTGGTGGGCATGGGAAAGCAGAGGTTAGTTAAATTATTGAATTCGTCTAGACAAAGATGGGGTGGATTGGATGAGAAGAGTAGTGGTACATATATATATGTGTGTGTGTGTGTGTGTGTGTAGATATACATATATGTATATATATGTGTGTGTTTGTGTATGTATGTACGTACAGGCAACAAGATTTGCTTATGGATTTGCATGTAAGGTGTAAGAGAAAGAGAGAATTCAAGGATTATTTCAAGATTTTTAAAAAAAATTTATTTATTCTGGGTTGTGTTTGGTCTTTGTTTCCGTGCGAGGGCTTTCTCTAGTTGTGGCAAGCGGGGGCCACTCTTCATCGCGGTGCGTGGGCCTCTCACTGTCGTGGCCTCTCTTGTCGCGGAGCACAGGCTCCAGACGCGCAGGCTCAGTAGTTGTGGCTCACGGGCCTAGTTGCTCCGTGGCATGTGGGATCTACCCAGACCAGGGCTCGAACCCGTGTCCCCTGCATTAGCAGGCAGATTCTCAACAACAGTGCCACCAGGGAAGCCCTATTCCAAGATTTTTGACTTGATCATCTGGAAGGATAGAGTTGCCCTTTATAGAGGTGGGAAGACTGTGGAAAGACCTGACTTGAAGAGAAAAGTAAGGGTTTGGTTTTAGACATGTCAAGTTTGAAGTATCTTTTACACCAAATCGGAAGTCAAGTCAGAGATGGAAAGATGAGTTAGTGTTCAGAGAGATCTAGGCTGAAATTTGGGAGTTACAAGTGTAGATAAAGCCATGATATTAGATAATGTCTACTAGGAAGTGAGTTTAGAAGGGAAAAGAAGATTGAAGATTGAGCCCAGGAACAGGTATAATGGTTAGAGGTCAGAAAAGTAAGGCAAAACTAGTAAAGAAGACAACTGAGGAGGTCAGGGCAGAGAGAGTGAGATAGTATTATGGAAGCCAAGTTAAAAATAAAAAAAAGTATTTTAAGAAGACAGGAATAAATTATAATTAGCTATGTCAAATGCTGCTGAGGGGTCAAGTAAGATGAGGATAATTGACCGTTGACTTTGACGAGAGTTAATAAGGGCAAAAGCCTGATTATAATGGGTTCAAGAGAGAATGTGAGACTGGAATTTACCTAAAGGTATATCTCCACAAATATGAAACAGCATATGGACAGAGTTATTCATTGTGACATTAATTGTAATAATTATAAATATTGGAAATAATCTAAATGCTTATCATGGAAAACTGGTTGAATATACTGTGGTACACCTACACAATAGAGTACTATTTAATCATAGAAAAGAATGAGGAAGATTTCTATGAACTGATGTGAAATGGTTTGTAGGAAAAAGTCAGTAGCTGTGAAGCACCATGAGCATCCAGATCATGGTTTCTAAATACCAATCTGTACTAAAGGAACAGACCAGGGCTCCTTAGAGAAAGGAAAGGGTAGCATGTGGATATCTGATGAAAGAGTACTCTAGGCAGAGGAAACAAGTCTGGGGCATGGTAAGCATAAAATTAGCCTGAAATAGATATTGTGCCGTGAAGCAAGGAAGTAGAAACCTATCAAAAGAACATATGAGCTGGTTTTAAGGGGCTCCCATTGATCAAATTAGGACAATTGGAACATCAAAAAGCATAATGAGGGCTTCCCTGGTGGCTCAGTGGTTGAGAATCTGCCTGCTAATGCAGGGGACACAGGTTCAAGCTCTGGTCTGGGAAGATTCCACATGCCACGGAGCAACTAGGCCCGTGAGCCACAACTACTTGAGCCTGTGCGTCTGGAACCTGTGCTCCACAACAAGAGTGGCCACGATAGTGAGAGGCCCACGCACTGCGATGAAGAGTGGCCCCCGCTTGCCACAACTAGAGAAAGCCCTTGCACAGAAACGAAGACCCAACACAGCCAAAAATAAATAAATTTTTTTAAAAAAGCATAATGATGGTAATGGATTATAATATACTAAGAAAAAGAATCTATGAACCCATAGTGATAAAGAAAACAAACAAAAAATGGTTGACTGAGAGGGGAAGTTCTTCAAGGGAATTATAAGGGAAGTTGAAGAGCCATAACCAAGCACAGTACATGAACTTTAATTGAATCCTCAATCAAGAAAAAAAAATACTGCTATAAAGGACATTTTAGGGACAGTTAGGAAAATTTGAATATGGATGGCATATTAAATGATACAGTTTAACACTAAATTGGTGTTACAGTTTCCTGGGTGTAATAGTGTATTGGGTTATGAAGAGGGTATCCTTGTTCTTAGGAGATACATGTTGAAGTATTTAGGGGAGAAGTGTCATAATGTCTGCAACTTATTTTGGGAAGGGTTTAGTCTCCTCCAAGAGTGTGTATGTGTATTTAGGTTTGTATAGAAAGAGGGAAGTAAAGCAAATATGGGAAAATGTTAATTATTGTAAACAATTGATAGATTTAAGTGAAGAATATAAAGTGTTTATCCTTCAGCTTTTCTTTTGTTATGATCAGAAGTTTTCAAAGTAAAAAAATTGGATAAAGCAATGAGAGAGAGGAAGAGAATGGGAAGAGAGAAATTGGAAACAATCAAGTCTTACAAGCTCTTAAAAGTTTTTCTATAAGGGCAACAGAGAAATGGAGTTGTACTGGAGAAAGGAGGAAAAGATATGGAGTCACCGGGGTTTTGTTTTGGATGGGCTATATTATATAGCATGATTGTTGTACTGATGATAGGAATGACCCAATTTAGAGGGAAGGAGATACTGTTAGAGGAAAGAGAGGGTATAATTGATGGAATAATATCCTTAAGTAGATGAAAAGGGGTAGGATCCTAGTGGGTGGGAGAGACTGGTCTTAGGCACAGGGTCTATTAATTCATAACAGAGGGGAAGACAAAAAATATGGGAACAGATATAAGGTTGCTAGATGTGATGGTAAAGCATGAGGAAGTCCTCTGCTGATTGTTTTTATTTCCTGTGAAAACAGAGATTTAGAAGAGAGAGAAGGTCGGAGGTTTGAGGAGAAAGGATGAAGTGTAAAATAGTCATCTATGAGAGTGAATAGACTTGTGTGATGTAGTAGCAGCACTAAAATCCTCCTTGAGGTTAATAGTCATGTTGATATTGTGTGTTTTTACCAGCCTCACTCAACTGCACAGATACAGGTATAGAATAGGTAGATAATTGGATTTAAGTGGGCTTTAAGTTTTGCTAGGCAATGCAATGAAGGAAAAAGAGGAAAGGGAGTGATTATAATGACTAACCATGGACATAGGTAGATAAGGAGGGACAGGAGCATATGAGGTAGGTGAAGGACTATGAAAGTGTTATAAGATCTATGGATTTGGGGTCTCAGAATTATTGAAGTTGGAGTACTAGAAGGAATAAGATGGAAAGACAAGAGGTGTTGGTTAGTATAGAATTCTTGACGTTGAGATTATGAAGAATAATCTTGATAATGACAAGATCCAGTTTATAACCGTGGATGGTGGGTCGCTGAAGTAGAGTAAAAGACAAGGTCATAGGAGGAGAAGTAAAAAGAGGAGTGAGAAGGATATGTACCACAACAGGAGAAGTTTTAGAGAGTGACAGTGAACCAAAACCTAAAATCTCAAGAAATCAGAGAATGGATGCTAAGGTTCTATAGATGACTATGAAAGGCATAATGGGAAAAAAGAGGGAAATGATGGATCGTGAGGATTTTATTTTAAAGTGTACAATTCAGTGGTTTTTAGTATATTTACAAAGGTGTGCAACCATCACCACTAATTCCAGAACGTTTTCAACACCCCAAATAGACTCATATCCATTATCAGTCACACCCCATTTCCCTCCTCCCTCGAGACCCTGGCAACCACAATCTACTTTCTGTTTCTATTTCTATGGATTTTTCTATTCTGGACATTTCATATAAATGGCCATTACAACATGAGGCCTTATTTTGTGTCTGGCTTCTTTCATTTAGCATAATGTTTTTAAGATTCATCCATATAAGTAGTATGTATCAGTACTTCATTCCTTTTTATTACAGAATATTATTTCATTGTTTGGATTTACTACATTTAGCTTATCCATTCATTAGTTGATGAAGGTTTGAGTTGTGTCCACTTTTTGGCTACTATTAATAATGCTGCTATGAACATTCATATACAAAGTTTTGTATAGACATATGTTTTCAATTTGCAGTGGGGGTTTGAAACCAAATTTTGGCTAACAAGTCTACAGTTCCACCAGCTACAAAGCCCCATGCTCTTAAGTATGTAAACTTTATTCACAGGAGAATGGTAGCAGGTGCTGTCAGCATTCCTTCTATATCCCCTCAGATCTCTTTTCCATTTTCTTGCACACTTATACTCCCAACATCCAGCAATTGTATGTCTTTGTTGGAGAACTGCTCTTGGGCTGCTGGAATACACTTTGCCTGCTTAAAAAGAGAGCCAAACATACTTGGAAATTTACATCCCTTCAGCAGCAGCCCTTAACCAATAACTGATGAGGTGGGGTATAAATATTTCATTTCTCTTTGCCCTGATTAGGACAACTTTTAGGTTGGATGTACACTGTCTCCCAGATTCCTTGCAGGACTGAGCCAAAGTTAGCCTTGCCTGAGTTTACCACGGGGCTTTGCTTGACGTCTCACTCTTGCCTTGCTTCCTTGCCTTCCTGATCTCATTTCCCTACTACCCTATATTTTCCCTTGGGAACATTTCTAATAACTTTCACAGTGATCTTTGTTTCAGAGTCTGCTTCTGAAGCTTACTTGACACAATTCCAAGAGCTTCAGCACATCATAAACAAAAAATTAGGAGATAGAGATGCTTCTAGAGGCAGGCCCACTTATATGTGAGGAAGGATAGTTAATAGCCATAATAGAGAAAACAGAAGCACTATAAAAAGCACACATAAATAATGGAAAAACCACATTAATCTGGGGCTTCAATGCCTTTCATTTCTCAGTAGTCTCTGAGGTCATTACCATGTCCAGTGTAATAATCAGTGTTCACAGTGGTGACTCTGAATTATGAAAGAAAATTAAATTCTATCCAGAAAAAATGGCATAACATGTATAATGCATTTTAGAAAGCATTGCATCAGAATAAATATGAGATACTGAAAACACATTTGACAATTTCCTTACAACACTTCACTAAAAAAGAAACAAGAAAAAGTGGGGGTGGGGGCCCCCAATAATCCCATGAAGGCAGAGCAGTGATAATAATGAAAATTTGGAAAGTAGAAAGCTAAGTGTCTCTTGGGAGGTTGGGAGTGGGGACTAGTGGTGCCCAAGAGGTGAGTTTATTTGTACTGCAGTACTCCAGAAAAACTCTCAAAACAGGAGGCATCAAACATCTCTCAAGACTGGGTATAGATAGGAGCTAAATATGGGAGAACTGGTTGAAAATCAATTTAAGACCTGTTCTACTGCAACAGAAGACAGGTGGTTTGTTCTCCAGAGTAGTTGAATGTGAGGGACTCTGGACTCGGGTACACCATGCCCAGATGAGAACAAAGGTGCCTGTTTTCATTGTATTTTCTGTGATTAACTGTAAATTAACTGATTTAATGTAATTAAATTGATTAACTGTAAATCTAGATCACAGAGACTTCCAGCTCCCTTCCTTAAGTAACCAGACTTAACTTCCCAGCCCCAGTCATACCCAGCCCCAGTCTTCCAAGCAGGAGAACAGATTCCTCTCCTTGGAAAACCTGCACAAGAGAAAAGGACTATAGATACTGTGGTAAGAGAGATATCCCTGCCTCATCAACTAGACCTCTGTTCTATCACAGTGAAACCCATACTTCACAACCTCAGTCCATGCACACAGAGCATCACATTATTTATTTTTTTTAATACTTCCCTGTCAAATATGAACGGTCAGTCAAGAATCACCAGACATTTGAGGAAAACAGATCAATGCAAATAGAAAAAAAGCAAACTGGGAAACACAAAATAGGGAGCAGAAGAACACTTCAAAAAAAATAATAACCATTCATATACTCACAGATAAGAGATATTGCATTCTATGAGACAGTAACAGTAGACTATGAAAAAGGAAAATTCAGAGAAAACTTTTGAAAAATTAGAAATGAAAGTAGAAATTTAAAATCCAGCAGGATGGGCTTCCCTGGTGGCGCAGTGGTTGAGAATCTGCCTGCCATTGCAGGGGACACGGGTTCGAGCCCTGGTCTGGGAAGATCCCACATGCCACAGAGCAACTGGGCCTGTGAGCCACAATTACTGAGCCTGCGCATCTGGAGCCTGTGCTCCGCAACAAGAGAGGCCGCGATAGTGAGAGGCCCGCGCACCGCGATGAGGAGTGGCCCCCACTCGCCGCAACTAGAGAAAGCCCTCGCACAGAAACGAAGACCCAACACGGCCAAAAATAAATTTAAAAAAAAAATCCAGTAGGATAATTGGAACATGGATTTGATGAAATTGCCCAGCATGTAGAGCAGAGATAAGAAGTAGAGGAGAAAAAGTAAGATGAATCCAATTGGCCCAGCAGTGGAAAAAATAGGGGTTTTAGGAAGAACATAGAGAAAATGAAGAGGAAGATATTATCTAAGCTATAGTAAAAGGAAATTTCTCAGAGTCAAAGAATGTGACTTCCTGGATTGAAAGAGCACCCAGTACAAGAACTGAAAAATTTCAGAACACTAGGTATAGACAGAAGATTCTAAAAGCTTCTTAAGAGACAAAACAAGTAACACACAAAGATTGGAAATCCAAATAGCATCACACTTCTTAGCAACTGTGGAAGTGAGATGACAGTGGAATAAATGCCTCTAACATTCTGAGACAAAATAATGTCTAACCTAAAATGTTCTGCCTAGGCAAGCTACCAAATAGACATAAGGCTAGACCCAAGGGTATTTTAAAATTTGCAAGTCTCAAAAAAATTTACTCTCCAACCCCACAGCTACTAGAATTGCTAAAATGAAAAAAATTGCTAATGACAAGGCCTGACAAGGATTCAGAGCAACTGATGCTCTCATACTTTGCTGGTAGAAATGCAAAATGGTACAACTGCTTTGAAAACAGTTTGATAGATTTTTAAGTTAAACATAAACTTAACATAGGACTCAACAGTTTTATTCCTAGGTATTTACCCAAGAAAAATGAAAACATACGTCCATGCAAAGACCTGTATGTGGTCTTTATTCATAATCACCCAAACCTGGAAATAGCCCAGAATACCCATCAACCTGTGAATGGATATGGAAATTGTAGACAAAGAATAGATAAGAATTAATTGTACATGCAATAACATGGATGCATCTGAAACATATTATGCTAAGTGAAAATAGCCAGATACAAAAGGTATTTGGACAAGTACTGTGTGATTGCATTTATATGCCATTCTAGAAAAGGCAAACCTATAGGAATAAGAAATCAGGTCAGTGGTAGCCCCACAGCTGGAAGTGAGGAAGGGAATTGACTACAAAGGAACACAAGGAAACTTTTTGGAGTGATGAAAATGTTGTCTTTATTGCGGTGGTGATTACATGACTGAATGTGTTTGTCAAAACTCTTTGAACTGTATAGCTAAAAATGGTGAATTTTTCTGTTTGTAAATTAAACCTCAGTAAATCTGACATAAAAAGCGAGTTTATCCTCCATCCCTCCTCTGAGAAAATAATTCAAGGATACATTACATCAAAACTAAGGAGTAAACTGACAAAGAGGAGGACATGGGATTCAGGAAACAGAGGATCCAGTATAGAAAAGAGAAATTCCCAAGATAAGGGTTAAGTTTTATTCCAAGAAATAGCCATGCAGGAGGGACTAGAAAATGCAGCCTTTCTAAAGAAGGAGCTCTAGGAGAGATTTCTCCAAAGGAAACATTGAAATTGATAGAATAGTCTGAAGATGAATTGGTGATAGGCACACAAGAAACAGAACAAACTTTTTTTTTTTTTTTAAGTTATTAGCTCTGGAGAATTGTAAGAAGTTGTACGAGAAAGAGATTTAATCTTTGCGTTCCATTGTCTTAGCTATGAACTATACTTAAACATTTCCATCAAGTAAAAGCCAAAAATTATTTTAAACAAAATTATGAAATAATATTGAGAGCATGGGAGAGAGAGAGAGAGTGTGTGTATGTGTGTGTATGTGTTTTTGTGTGTGTGACTAGAAGGTATAACGTCAAATAAAACAGAAGAATGAAAGTGACTGCCTCTGGAGAGTAAGAATTAGGTTTAGGCTGGGGTAGGGCAGAAAACTTACTTTTACCATAAACACTGTAAAACTATTTAAAATATATACATATGTATATACACATGTATACATATGCACATGTACACATACATACATATATAGGTTTTTTTAATGTTCATTTAAAAAGTTTAAATTTTTAGAAGTCATTGAAAGGGATCTTTTATCTGAAAATTTCTATTATGTGAACTAACCCTTTCCCCCATAATGCCAGATAAATAAGGCAGCAGTAGATTAAAAATTCTCAAGAGGAGTCTTTATTTTCTGAGGTAATAGGTAAAAGATGAGTCCCTGAATGAAGACGATTGACTCTCTTTAGTTACTCTGAATAAGGTTTGGAGTAGACTGTTAATATCTTTCAGACTTCATGTCTTCTTTTTAAAAATACCTTTATTTCCTTAGTTATAAAATTAACATGCCATTGTATAAAAATTTTTAGTGTAAATTTACAAAGAATAAAAATAAAACTATCAATAATCTTACCACCCAGAGATGACCTATTTGGACTAATTCATTTCCATCTCCTCCCTCCCACACTGTCCTCCTCCTTTTCTCCTTTTCCTTCCTTCTTCTTCCTTCTTCTTCCTTCTTCTTTTCCTTCATCTTCTTCTTCTCCCTGCCCCCTTCTTTCTTTCTTTTTAATTGAGAATGTGACATGTCTTTTACTAGTGGGTAATCACAGGAGCTGTGGATTTGGTGAGGAAAGACAACAATGGAAAAGGTAGAAGAAAACACATATAAAACAAAGGAGGGGGGCTTCCCTGGTGGCGCAGTGCTTGAGAGTCCGCCTGCCGATGCAGGAGACGCGGGTTCGTGCCCCGTTTCGGGAAGATCCCGCATGCCGCGGAGCGGCTGGGCCCGTGAGCCATGGCCGCTGAGCCTGCGCGTCCGGAGCCTGTGCTCCGCAAATGGGAGAGGCCACAACAGTGAGAGGCCCGCATAACGCAAGAAAAAAAAAAAAACAAAAAAAAAAACAAAGGAGGGGGCTTCCCTGGTGGCACAGTGGTTGAGAGTCTGCCTGCTGATGCAGGGGACATGGGTTCATGCTCCGGTCCGGGAGGATCCCACATGCCGCGGAGCGGCTGGGGCCGTGAGCCATGGCCGCTGAGCCTGTGCGTCCGGAGCCTGTGCTCCGCAACGGGAGAGGCCACAACAGTGAGAGGCTCGCATACAGAAGAAAAACAAACAAACAAACAAAGGAGGGCAGAGAGAGAAAGAAAGGAGTAAAACAAAATAAAAACTCTGTTTACTTGCTTGAAAACAAAATATACTAAAAAACAGAGTAGTTGAGTTCAAGCCCTGACTGTCTGGATTCTGAAATGAGCACACCATTTAAGAAGTGAGCCTTTTTCCCCCTGTCTTTTGGGGGCAGTCCTGTATACAGGTCTGCCATGCTATGGGAAAGGAGAAAAAAGTTATTTCTTTACAGAGAACCATGACTGGGAATCACAAACAACAAAGAGGTCCTGGTAAATGAGGTACTTTATGAAACAGTTTTTTTCCCCAGGTTCTCCAGATATCATCTTCTAAAAGAGGTAGAAGTTAAAGAAAACAGGGACTTCCCTGGTGGCGCAGTGGTTAAGAATCTGCCTGAAAGTGCAGGGGACATGGGTTCGATCCCTAGTCCAGGAAGATCCCACATGCCGTGGAGCAACTAAGCCTGTGCTCCACAACTACTGAGCCCGCGCTCTAGAGCCCGCGAGCCACAACTACTGAGCCCGTGTGCCACAACCACTGAAGCCTGAGTGCCTAGAGCCAGTGCTCCCCAACAAGAGAAGCCACCGCAATGAGAAGCCCGCGCACCATAACAAAGAGTAGCCCCCGCTCGCCGCAACTAGAGAAAGCCTGCATGCAGCAACCAAGACCCAACACAGCCAAAAATTAATTAATTTTTTAAAAAAGTTAAAGAAAACAATTTTAAGGTCATTATTAGCAGAGTATCTTACAGGGTGGCGCCATTTACATACATATACTTCTTGTCAGTCCAAAATTTAAATTTTTTTCTGTTCCAGCGTTCCTAGAATTCCATGGGCCTTTGCCATGACAGAAGTATGTGGCATGATTCTGTGCTATATTTGGCTCCTGGTTCTTCTTCTTCACAAGCACAGGTACCTGTCTTATTCCATTAAAAGACTGAAAGTGTTTTGACTGTCTTATGCAAAGATCATCAAACCTTGTTTCTTCCTTTGCTGTTTCCTTGTTACTTTCCTTCTCTAGTCATTGTGACATTATAATTACTGACATAGGAAAATGTTTGGGTTTGATCAACAAAAGAGTCAGCCTGAGGTAGTACCTACATATTTAGTAATATTCTGAAGGTATTTTGCAGGGAAGGATTAGAGATGGCGATATTCAGCCATGGGCCAACCACGACAATCTAAGTCTAGCCTTGCCTTTCTTTGGAAACAAATCGGAAATGTCACTTTCTATAGAAGGCTAGAAACTCCTCCAAGGGACAGTCTTTGGTCAGATGTTTGGGTGGAAGAAATTATTCTCTGCTTGGAGGAGGTGCATTAAAAAAGAGGTCATTTTGCACACCGTGCACATCTAGCAAGTGTAGTTTACTTCAGATGGTATAGAAAATTGCTGAATAGGGAAGGTGCTTCTTTTGTGCTTTCACAAGAGATATAAAGGGAAGAAGTTTTTTGCATTAAAAAAAAGGAGAGAAGCATAAGTGGAGGCTACTTCCCTACTTTAATGAGGGGAAATTATTTAAGGAAAAAAATAAACATAGTGTGGAATCTAAAGAGTAATACAAATGCATTTATTTACAAAAGAAAAGCAGACTCACAGACATAGAAAACAAACTTATGGTTACCAAAGGGGAAGTAGGGGGGGAGGGATAAATTAGGAGTATGGGATTAACAGAGACATACTACTGTATATAAAATAGACAAACAACAAAGATTTACTGTATAGAAGGGAACTATATTCAGTATCTTACAATAACCTATATTGGAAAATAATCTGAAATATATATGTGTGTATATATATAAATATGTATATAACTGTATCACTTTGCTGTACACCTGAAACTAACACAATATTGTAAATCAACCATTCTTCAACTAAAAAAAAAAAGGCATAGTGAAGAAAAAAAGATCTGATAAAGTTGTGGGTCTGCTATCCATTGTCTTTGGACACTGAAGAGGAACAGGGACACTTTCGTGAATTTTTTATTCTTTCTCCTCACCAGGGAATGGTTGAGGTAAACTACAGTGATGAGCTTTAGGTCCTAAGCAGCAGTTATTTCAGTGCTTTGAAGGTGAAAAGAAGCGCTGATGATTGCTATTCTTGTCACACTTGTAGGCCATATTGCACTTCATTCTCTCTCACTTTGCAACAATATTTATAACTGGATTGCTTAAAACCAGAGGTGGTTTAAAAACACATGTATCTGGGCTTCCCTGGTGGTGCAGTGTTTGAGAGTCCGCCTGCCAATGCAGGGGACACGGGTTTGTGCCCCGGTCCAGGAGGATCCCACGTGCTGCAGAGCGGCTGGGCCCGTGAGCCATGGCCGCTGAGCCTGCGCGTCCGGAGCCTGTGCTGCACAATGGGAGAGGCCGCAACAGTGAGAGGCCCGCATACCGCAAAAAAACCCAAAAAAACCCCACATGTATCACTGCTGCTTTCTGGTTTAACTTTGCCTCACAAGACCCTATAGATCTGAATTTATCCACTCTTCAAAACAAGAAAGAGTTTACCTTATATAGGAAACCTTGGTAGGTTTAGCACAGTGTAGCAGTGACCAGCTAAATGCAAGTTTTGATATTTAATTAGTCAAAGTGTTTCTCAAAGTGTGGTCTTTGTAGCACTTTCTAGAATCACCTGGGCTCTTGTTAAAATTCAGATTCCATGTTGTCTTCCTCAAAAAGCTCACAAAATGATGGCGTGGAAAAAAGAAGGCAGAGACTTTTGCTCTGGACTTTCCACCATATGGTAAGAAGATTCACCATAAATCCTGTGTTAAGAAAGGATTGCATCACTGAACTTGCAGGAAGAAAGGAAAATCTTCAAGAGCCCCAGACACACAAACACATGAAAAAGAAAACACAGAAAAAATAATCTGTGGTGTACAATCAGAGGAATGAGTAAGCATCTCTGAAAAAGCATTCCACTGGTTCTAATGCCAGAGCTAAGATAAGGAGACTAAGCCTTAGGTATGTAACAAAGTTGAGCAGCTGATACCAAGACTCCCAGATTAAGCTGTGGATTTTGGAATGGGCTAGAGTGTTCTCAAGTCAGTAGTGCTAACTGGGTCTCAGAAGAAACGAATTTAATTCTTCTCTGGATGACAGTATATTCAATTTAGGCTCCTGGAGAGCAGGGCTATTAAGAAAGGTGAGAAGTGGTAGAATCCTCGGTTTGGGACCCTCTCCATTCAGTGTTACTTTTTCTCTTTCTTACCTTCTTTTCTTCTTTTTTTACATTACCACTGCTACACTCTAGAACTGGTAGTGAACCATAAATGAAAGAAACCCTGCAGGGACTGAAACCTAGCTTGAAATAATTTCAGTTTCTAAAATTGCATTAAAGTGACCCCAGATTGTTAAAGCCCATAACCACTTGCCAAAAGAGATATCAAGTCTCTCTTTGGGAAGATAATATAGGCCTAAATTTAATTCTAAAATTTTTTACATACAATATCTGGCACTCAAGTAAATAACTAATAAAGGGGTACATAAGTATGTAAGAGAATATGATCAAAATTTAAGAGAAACAATAAATAATGGAATAGACCCACTGTGGATCCAGAAAATGGAGGTAGCAGATACAGATTTTAAAGTAACTCTGCTGACTGTGTTCAAGATAATTTTAACAGAGAATGAAATGGAAACTCTAGAAGTAAACACATTTTTTAAAATCTCTGAAATTGAGAATTCAGTAATGAGTATGACATCAGGTTGAATCCAGCAGAAGAGAAAATTAATGAATCAGAAGATAATTTGAAGAAAAAAAACTTTTTAAAGATAGAAAATAGATGAAATATTTGGGGACACTGAGGGGATAGCCTGAAGAAGGTTTACCATATAGATAATTAGAGTTCCTTGAGGAGAGGAGAAAGAAAATAAAACAGAAGTATATTTGAAGTGAAAAAAATTAAAAAATAATAAAATGCAGATTCCTGAGCTCCATCCCAGGTGTACACACTGAAGTTTGAAACTTACCTAACCTTGTGTTGAGTACTTTTTTTTGAGGGTGGGAGGAGCATTTCAAAAATGTTTAAGTAAAGTCTCTGTACTTAAGAATCATATAGTCTGTTTTGGTTTAAGACATTAAAAAAAATTGTTAGAGATATACTTAATGTAAAACTTAGTATTAAAAAGAAACAGTATTTTATAGCTTAAATTTAAGAGAAATTAAAGATTGTTTATTATATAATTGCAGTCAACCAATTTACAGTGTCATTAATGAGCAAAAAAATTCCCTAAAATCACATATTTAACTTTACTTCTCATTAAATAAGTTATGACAATATATGAGTAATAAAACTAACACTAAGCTAAGAGTCAGTCTAAGTACTATCTTGCTTCTCCCTTGCATAACTCTTACTTTCTCTTAGCCATATTTTCTTAACAGTGAAATGATGCTCTTAGGTCTGCACTGTCCAGCATGGCAGGTGCTAGTCACGTGTGGCTAAATTTAATTTAGTGAAAATGAAATAAAATTAAAATTCAGTTCCTCACTTGTACATTTCAAATGCTCAAGAGCCACATGTATATAGCTTATTGGACAGTTCAGTTATAGTCCATTTCCACCATCCTGTTGGACAGTGCTTTAGATGGTCTCTAAGATTTCTGTCCTCTTCAAAGAATCTAATGGTTTTCCTGCTTGTTCTCCCTTTGAGTAAACACTAGATGCCTGAGGTATTTTGGTTTGTTTTCTTCTGATCTTTCTCCCTTTTTGGTCACTGTTCACAGGTCAATACTTCTGCGAAGGCTTTGTAGTCTGATGGGCACTGTATTCTTGCTTCGCTGCTTTACCATGTTTGTGACCTCCCTCTCCGTGCCAGGACAGCACCTACAGTGTACTGGAAAGGTAGCCTACTGTCTTCTTTATCATTCTTTCCTCTTATTCTTGGTGTGTTGATGGCACCATATACGAACTAAGGCTAAGGCTTTGCTTTTAACATTAAAATGTGCTTTTCAGCATTTTCAATATCTGTAATAAACCTCTAGAAATAATTTGGTAAAAATCTTAAGCCAGAATCTACCTTCCTGTTACTTCTATCCATTGATACTAACTAGTTCAATGCTGTAGAGCTATAGAAAAAAAGTAACTTTCGATTATCATTTTCCCTTTCTCACCATCCTCAACATCTTTAGTTCCTCATATGACGTGACTCTGGCCCCTTCCCTGTCCTCATCACTCTTTAAAAAGTGTTGCAGTTGGACCATATTCCATTTAAAATGTAGTACCCACTACTCTAAACTTTACTCTTTCTGAGATATATTTAAATAATGGCCAACTTTTGTTTTTGTTTTATACTTTGTTGCTTGTTTTGGTATACTGTAGACATACTTTCTCTTCTGGTTAAATTGAGAGATGATAGATTATGCAGATGGGAACAAAAAAAAACAGGGTAATGAATTACTGTAAAAAATAAAATGTTTAAAAACCCTGAAGATCACCTGTGCTTTATATATAAAATTGGCTGTTGTGACTCATTAAATTTGGACAAGAGAATTTATTAGCCTACTTTTCTAAGACTCCATGCTTTAGTTATATTCCCAAATATTCAAGTGATGTATTAACACCTTTGTTATTTTAATGTTGTTTGTAAAGTGTAAAACAAAATTAAGTGTCTGTTCTTCTACTGCAATATAAATAGCTGAAATACCTGCAAGGGAAGATTAAGCAGCCAAAGGAGATCAGGAACTAAAAATACAGTCCTGAGCTGCAGAGTGACCAAACGTTCTCCAGGTATAAGGAGACTGACTAGTAAGAAAGGAGGAAGGGTTAATGACATTTAGGATTTAGTGTAAAGGAAATGTTTTATTTTTAAGATAAAAGCTGTTTTTGTTTCTTCTTTTTTTCTTTTCCAAAAAGGGAAAGTACTTCTTTCTAGTTACAGTTATATAAACTTATTGTAAAAATTCAAATTTTATAGAAATATATAAATTAAAAAGTGAAATCTCACAAAATTCCCACTTCTTTCACCCCACCCCATAAATAATACTGTTAATAGTTGTGTATATACCACATGGACTATTTTTTTTTTTTTCTTTTTTTTTTTCTTGCGTTATGCGGGCCTCTCACTGTTGTGGCCTCTCCCATTTGCGGAGCACAGGCTCCGGACGCGCAGGCTCAGTGGCCATGGCTCACGGGCCCAGCCGCTCCGCGGCATGTGGGATCTTCCCGAAACAGGGCACGAACCCGCGTCTCCTGCATCGGCAGGCGGACTCTCAAGCACTGCGCCACCAGGGAAGCCCCACATGGACTATTTTTAACCATGCTTACATATTCATACAAGTTTATATAGATACTTTTTAAACAGAAAATAGGATTTTATTGCAAACATTGTACTTTAGCTTATATTTCATTTAATAGTATGTTGTTTACTTTCTTCTGAAGAGATATGTATAGCTATACCTCATCCTTTTTAATAGCTGCAGAGTATTCCATTGTACAATTTACCAGTCTCCAAATGATGTACATTTAAGTTATTTTCAAATCTTACTATTTATAAACAATGCTGTCATAAACATCCTTGTACATTTATGGTTTTTCACTTATTTAATCGTCTTAAGATAAATTCCTGGAAGTGGAGTTAGGAAATTAAAGAACATACACACTGAAAATTGTGATACATATTGCTCACATTTTCACTAGGAAAGACTAGTTTTTCACTACTTTCACCACTATGTGCATGTCAGTTTTCCCATCACCATGCCAGCACAATTTTTGGAGTCACTGCCATTCTGATTAATGAAAGATTTTATCTGAGACTTTTATGATCTTATATTTTAAATTTAAGTCTTTAATCTGTCGACTGAAATAAAAATGCACAACGTGAGAGCTGTGAGTTTATTTCGAGACTTACTGAGGACTATAGCCCAGGAGACAGCTTCTCAGTTAGCTCTGAGGAACTACGCTGAAGACGTAAGGGAGAAGGTTAGCATATATGTGATCTTGGGGAAGGTGTATGTGTAATCAAGCCACACATCTTGGTAGAAGGTTGCTGCTAGTCATGAGGAACAAATGTCTTAGTTAATGATTTTAGTGCTTTTCTAAGTATGGGAAGATGCAAGAAATTGGGTTCATAAAATTTTCTCCTGAAAAAATCTAACTATCCTGAAGGCCTTTTCTGTCAGCTTTCACAGAGCATAGAGTGCCTTATTCCTGACTGTGTCCTGAAGTCTTTTCAGGGTATGTTGAAGGTCAGCGACTGCAGTGGCTAATGACTTAATTCCTGTAGAACCAGGTGGCAAGTGACATTCTTTAGTTAGCAAATCTATTGAATTTCTGTGCATGGTGTGAAGGAGGGATAGAACAGTTACCCCCAATTATTGTAGTATGCTAGTTGATTAGAAGAGATTTAAGAAGAAATACGTAAGCTTATTATAATGAAAAGAGAATTTCCTGTAGCTGAGGGATTTGATTGTGGATCAGCCACTAAAGAGGAAAATATATGTGCATAGGGCTGCAACATGTGCTACAAAAATAAATTAGGGACTTCCCTGGTGGTGCAGTGATTAAGAACCCGCCTGCCAATGCAAGGGACACGGGTTCGAGCTCTGATCTGGGAAGATCCCACATGCTGCAGAGCAACTAAGTCCAGTGCACCACAACTACTGAGCCCGTGTGCTGCAACTACTGAGCCTGCACACCTAAAGCCCGTGCTCTGCAACATGAGAAGCCCGCGCACCGCAACGAAGAGTAGGCCCCGCTCCCTGCAACTAGAGAAAGCCCGTGCGCGGCAACGAAGACCCATCATAGCCAAAAATAATAAATAAATAAATTTATAATAAATAAATAAATTAGATACCATCCCGCTACAGTATGGACAGCCCTTTTTCTGTCTCTAATGACTGTTTTTTATTATCAGTTAGTTTTATGTGGACATATTTATTCAAATCTGTCCTAAATACTGTTAATTACTTTGAATTATAATATAACCTACTTACTGACCTGTATTTGCAGCAGTCATTAAAATTAGATAGTTAAGGTGATATTAACTAGCAATCAAATCCCTTACAGTGAACTCCGTAGGGCATTTTCATTGTAATAAAGTAATTGCTTGAAATCTCACTCCCAGAAGTAGTAGGTTTGGAGACAGAACCAAGAACATGCCTGTTTTTGAAATTAGACAATGGAACCACCTTAAGAAAAGAAACACTTAAAGCAAATTTCTCATCAAAGTGTCTAAATTCATTCTGTTGTGCTGTGTTTCAATTTTTATTTTTCTGGAAGGATATTTGGGACATTTTAAGCTTGGAAAGGATGGGGAGACTTGAGTAATTGGGAATAATTGCTTTCCTTTTTTTTTGTGATACAGTATTTTTTTTAAAATTTTTACTGGAGTATAGTTGATTTACAGTGTTGTAATTATTGCTTTCTTTTGCGTGACATCACTTGTTTCCTGTCCTTGGCTGAGACATTTTCCTAGCAATCTCTGTTCTTCTCTGCCTGATTTTTTACTTTTACGAGTGTAACATCTCTAACCCTATTCTCATTAGAGGTCATGGAAAGAACCAAACCATGTATATTTTAGTACCTTCCCTTTCCTTTTCTCTAATAATGAATTTCTCTCCCTACCATCAACTGAGGCAGAAAGGGAAAGCCTGGGTAGTGTATAATCAGGTGAGGTTTCTAATGAAATAGTGATATTTCATTAGATTGTTTCTTTTGTTCTTTAAGACATAGGGCTTTGGAATTGGATGCCCTGTGTTCACATCCTTATTACGTTACTTACTAGCTGTGTGACCTCTTATTATTATGTTACTTACTAGCTGTGTGACCTCTCTAAAGCCAATTTCCTCATCTGCACAGTTGAATCAGTTCATAGGATTTTTGTGGAAATTAAATGCAATGACATAAAAGCATATAGCAGCATGCTGCACGTAGTAAATGCACATAAAATTGCAGCAGTTTTTTATATTATTTTGTGTTAAATGCCTTTTTAAAAAACGTGACCATTGCTCAAACTCTTCCTCAAAATGGATGACTTTTTTAAGTTTATGCGTGGGAGTTGGGATTAGGTTTGGCTACTAATAACAGGAACTTCGTGGTGGCTATAGTTTAATAAACAAGCAATGATTTATTCTCTCTCATAAGTCTGAAAGTAGGTACTCCATCCAGGTCAAGTGTGATAAATTTATGGAGTCATCAAAAATCCATGATTCTTCTTTCTGCTCTCCTGTCCTAACACTTGGCTTGCATCCTCAAAGCCACTTTGTGGTCCAAGATGACTACTAGAGCTTTAGCTATCATGTCTGAGTTGTAGGCTAGAAGAAGGAAAGGTAGAAAAGACTTCCTCCAAGCTGTTGTCTCTTTCGTTTATAAGTAGCGTTCCCAGAAATCTTTTACACTTCCACTTACATCTTATTGTACAGAACTTAGTCACGTAGCGACACCTAGCTGCAAGGGAGGGTGGGAAATGCAATGTTTTAGTTGAGTTCATTGCCTCTTCAAATATATTTTAGATTCTATTACCAGTGAAGAAGGGAGAGTGGATATTGAATGGTAGCCATTGTCACTGTCATAGCCTGTTTCTTATTGACAAGAACAGCCAAGCAAATACTACTGTATTATAGGGTATAAAACTTGGAAATAGTTTTGTGTTGTAGTAACCTTTTCATTATAAAGGAACTCCAAGTAGAGAAGTTTGAATTGCATTGATTTCATTAAATTACCAAAATAGTTCTGAGTACAGACAAGCTTTGACCACCCATTCTTGGTGTCTGGAATTAATTAGACTGGGAGTCTGGTTGCTTTTGCTTAGATCTTATTTCTAAGTCATTCAGCCTTTGAATTTCAATGGGAGTGGTAGGAGCCTCTGCTGCCCTAAGCATTTGAAGCACTAATTCTTAGCTTTCTTTATAGGTATATGGCAGTGTGTGGGAGAAATTACACCGGGCCTTTGCCATTTGGAGTGGCTTTGGTATGACCCTAACTGGCGTTCACACTTGTGGAGATTACATGTTCAGTGGCCACACAGTCGTCCTAACTATGCTGAATTTCTTTGTCACTGAATGTAAGTATCTTTAGTGCTTCTATGCCTATCAACTAACTAGCTGCAGAGGAGGCTGTGGGAAGGGCATCAAATTCTGTGAAGAATGGGAGAAACAGACTGATGTAAGAAACATATGACTGAGAAACACTGGAAGAAGTGTGGTTTTAAAATGATCTTTCTGTCCTTTTCCCAGATACACCAAGAAGCTGGAATTTCTTGCACACTTTATCCTGGGTTCTCAACCTCTTTGGAATCTTCTTCATTTTGGCTGCCCATGAACATTATTCCATTGATGTGTTTATTGCCTTTTATATCACAACGAGACTCTTTTTGTACTACCATACTCTAGCCAATACCAGAGCATATCAGCAGAGTAGGAGAGCAAGAATTTGGTTTCCCATGTTTTCTTTTTTTGAATGCAATGTTAATGGTACAGTCCCAAATGAATATTGTTGGCCATTTTCAAAACCAGCAATAATGAAAAGACTAATTGGATGAAGACTGTCTTTGTAATGTGTTCATGATTAAATATACAGTCGTTGTTGAAAGTGAGTAACTTTGCTTTCTCCCCCTAGGTTGTTCCTGGATGTCTTGCTTTTTGGCCTGTATGTTGACAAAGTAAAGTTCCCTGTCCTGAGCAAGGCTGTGATTATAGCAAGCAAGAAAGAATAATTAAGAGTCCTTAGGTATCTGTTTGAACAGAAAGCTTAAGTAGATGTCTTCTGCCCCTTCTCTTTAGGCAGACTTAATGTTATGATTGAAGTCAGTCTCTTACCTTTACCTATTGAGCTTAAGCAAATCAACTTAAGCAATTTGCTGGTTGAAAGATTTTTTTTTTATTTCCAGTAGGACTCTAGTCAAGAAATAATAATAATAATTTTTTAAGCTCCTTATTTTCTTCAAACGAAAAACCCCTACCAAGTGAGCAGTACTTGTTCTTTGAACTAATCTCTGTGTCTTTCTAAAAAACGCTACTCTGGAAAGTGATCCTTTTTACTAACAAATTAATTTTTGCCTTCTGAACCATCCTTAAGAAAAGTATACTGAATATACCAGGATCCCTGAAACAAGAAGAGAATGAAAGGGGCCATACATAAGGTGACAGAGTACAAATATAGTGCTGGTATTTTTCACCAAAATCAACAAAAGGTGCAGTTCCTATTTTGTTCTGAGGGTTCGGTATGATCATCAGTAAGTATGCATGAGGGGAAAATGGCTGCATCCATAAAAATAAAATTGGCTTAATTTTAGTGATGAAAGTACCTGGAATAACTTTGTGCTGTGACTATTAGCTAGACAGATGACAGCCCAATTTTATGCTTTTTAACGGTGTTATTTAATGAGCAAAATAATGGAGTGTTTTATCAGATGTTAAAGTTCTGTGTCCTTAAGTAGGGAGGTATGCATGCAAATTTTTCTCTTTCTGAAGTTTATAACAGGTTGCAGGCATTGTGTAACTTTTTGGTTTTTGAAATTTCTCATTCTTGGCCATCAGAACTAAGCCATCTCAGACATATTTGGATATGAAAAGGTTTTGTTGTTTTTTATTTTTAAAACAATTGTGTACATACATTCTTTCTATTTAGTTTTAATTTGGCAGTCAGGAGTGATATAACTTAGTTGCTGTTTACAGCACTAGAAATTTAGTACCTTAAGTAATTTGACCTTTGTGGTTACATTTGTCACTTTACTTTTAATGATTTTGTACAGTAGTTTTGAGAGTAGGTTGGTTCTAGAATTAGGCTTTGAACCCCAGCTGATGAGCTTAGCCACTTGAAATATTAACTGTGTAGCTTTTACATTCTGTTTTAAAACAAGGAGTTAAAAAGATGCTGGCATATTGAGGTCTAAAATTAGGCCACTTAGCAGAAACCTGCTCCTTAAATGGTGAAATATTTTATTTTTGCACTTTTGAGTCATATTCCTACCCCATATAAGCTACAGAGGAGCCTGAATGGATTGGGCAGGAAACAAATATAATGCAAACAAGTTGCAGCTAGTGCTGAGTGATCCCAATTTGGGTGTACTCTGAACATTATTTTTTATTTTTCACTTGAGAAAATGGCACAAGGCAATTTAAGTTTTATTATGCTTTTAAATCTCATACTTTAGAATCTGGTAACATCTTCAGTAATTGTTGATTCTTTTACATGCTGGGGATGAAAATGCCAACATTTCATCTAAGGAAATTGCATAATCATGAAGGGTGAAGGATGTTTCCTATGCACTTAGAGTCTTTGACCCTTGAGGTCAAAAGATATGTAACTCCCATTTTTTTCCAGATGACAGAAGAGGACTGAATTTAGCTAGGGAGGGACTGGCGTTGGCTTTTGGGAAAATGTTTGAAAAAAAATCTATGGCAACATTAAGTCAAGAATGTTGAATAGGTACTTAATGGTAAATTTCCTAACATCAGTCTTCTTTCCTTCGTATGGATTTTATTCTAGAACAAAATAGAAAAAAAAATTGCAACTAACTTTGCAGACTTCTTGATACTGAGAGTGCCTAATAGCAGACTGCAATGAGGATTGTAGAATAACTTCCCACACTTACATTTATCATATCTGTTTTGAGGAAAAGGTAAGCTAGATTTATAATTTATTGTTATAACTATTACAGGGCATTGTTTACATATATTAATCATCTCCAGGTCTCTTCCTTGGAAAACTTTGAGACAAAATTCTTTTCCATTTCTTTTTCTAATACAAAACCTATAGTTTTGTTGCTTTTTGTTTTGTCCAGAAATTTCCAGATTTTGTCTTTGTATTTTTTTTCTTGTTAAAACCATAGTGAAGGTAGGATATACATTTTGGGTGTGAATATGGCTAGGTAGAGAAGCTACATGCCTTAGATCTACATATTTTTTACCTTGTCTACAGTTGGAAACATGTGAGAGGCTTATATCATTAAACACTGAGATTTCAGTATAGAAGGAACCAAGGTTTTTTGTTTGGGGATGCAAACTGGAGGTTATATTGAAAGTCCTCCATGCAATTTCTGTCTTCCTAGGGGCAGCGTTACCTATTTTTTTTTGTTTTTTCCTTTCTTTTTTTTTTTTTTTAATCCCATGAAGAGCAGCGTTACTGAAGGGTAACTGAAGTTTCTAATCAGGTTTAGAAGAAGGCAAGTTTGCTATTATCACCAGATAATTTGGGAGAAACCTTTTTTGGCTGCAGAATTCTTAACATGCCTATTTTCTCCATAGTTCTCTGTGACCAGAATTGCTAGAATAAAAATACAACTTCCATATGGTAGATCTATTTATTAGTATCCCTTTAAATCAGAAAGCAATGAGCTTAGCCATGGAACCAGTCAGTTAAATAAGTGTGGACTGTTCACAGGAAGAACCCCGTACTAGAGACCTGCTGATAGTGTAACTCTGACACTGCACATGGCATTCTTCCCTACCCTGTACCTGCCTGAGTGTTGTTACTTAGAATTCTAAAAATCTTCTAATTTTGTAAATCATAAGGACAGAGGCATCACATCCTTTTATAGCTGGTATGAAACCATGTGTTCTAAGGAAACCTGTTTGGAAAGTGTTATTTATATATTCAAAGTCATAATCATAACACTAACCTGCTTTGATGGTATTAGTAAAAGGTAATTTCATCATCAGTTTCATAGTAAACTTTTTTTTAAGGATTCTTGTTGTATAATGTTTGAGAACATTAACCATATTCTTTTTTTAAACTCTCTAATCTAATAAATTTAATTCTTTGATAGTCTTCTTGTAGACTTAAGTTACCCCTTACTAAAAGTAATTATGGTAATAGTCATTTGTCAGTTCTGTACGTTATTCAGGCATTTGAGACAGGAAAACTCTTTTTTTACAATAGTCCCATGGCTTTCTTAAACAGTATTGTTTTCATTCAGATAGTTTCAGAGCCAACAAAGCATGTCAGCTTTAATGCCATCTTTACTTTGGCAGTTAAGACAGTTTGCATTTGTAAAATGTTTTAATCTGAATTACCCCACACTGCTGTAGAGGAAAATTCTTAATAACACCAAAAGTCGGACTGCTGCAGGTGAGCGATGAGAAAGGAAGGAGGTTGAGGGTATTTTCTTTCTCTGTCTTTGAGTAGCTTTGAATGACTGAAATTACTATGGAATTAGGTTTTGTTTCCCCTCTCACCTATCCCTCACCCCCAGCAAATGCCACCAATTTCAAGTAACTAAAATATGGCTAGTTATTTTGCATCAAGTTCAATGAAAACATCTGTGAAATCTATAATCCACCTCCCCCAAAAGTTGTTTTTTTAGAATATGTTCTACCCTAAATTGACCAAAGGACTTTTATTCAGTGTACTCCATGTTTAAGCATAAGGAAGCTTTGTTCCTAATATGGAAGGAGAAGGAATATTGTGTTAATTTTGTTATTATTTCAGGTCTGTTTCAATCTGAACTACTGGGTTGTCTGAACTAGCCAAGCAATGTTACCAGTTAGTAATATCATCTTTAAAATGCTTAATTTTAATAATTTTTTATTCAAAGAATCTATGGATTGTTAAGACAGTTGAAGTATTTCTGATATGAAACAAAGGGAGTGGAAACTGGTACTTAATGGGGGAAGCAAAATTAGCTTGGGCTAAAGTGGGCATGTTTTGTTTTAAGAATGCTACCTAAATGTCACCCAATCTGCAGAGATACTAGTATTACTTGAAGATGTGAAAGTTCCTGTGGTAGCCATACCTTGAAGCACAGTGTTGTATATAAGTAAATATCTTGATTCTAAATTAAATCCAGATTTAACTAATATATATTATTTTATATCTTTGTTGTATTAAAATGTTTAAAAACACTAAAAATAAAACATTTGAAAGTTGGATTGTAGTCTCTTATTTAAATGCCTTTCCATTATTAATACAGCTGGTTTATTTTTTATGCAGTGAATTTTTATCATTTGCAAATGATTGGGCCCTGCAACTTTAAATCCTAATGTATACCTGGTCCCTGGCATTTACTAATTCTTGGTTGTCTATTGATAAGCCATTTGCCTTTTCTCCTTTCTTTTCTGTAAACTAGGAGAGAAAGGTAATCTTCATGATGGTATAAGAATAATTATAGATGAAGTCGAGAAGGAGGAAAGGGAAGCAAAGCAAATAGCTACTTGTTCCTGGGCACATTAAAGTTTTTGTTTATTGGTTTGGGGTTTATTTTAATTGTAAATTTTGTAGAAAGATGCCATCATCCTGTCAGGTTAGCTTTGGAGATAATGATGAACAGGACAAGAAAACAGTTGTTAGGGGTAGCCCAGCAGCCCAGAGCCGTGGAATAGTGAGAACACTAAGTATTGTCACAGGGCCCTATGAGTTTATTAATTCATAACTGAATTTTTCTTCATGATCACTACTAATTGTAGCCTCTCTGGTGCTGGCACCAGCTGGTCTCTCTCGTGAGCTCCAGAAAAGAATAGTCCAAAACAGACTGAGGCTGCTTGGTGGAATAGAAAATGTGGTGGATTTAGACTCTGAGGACATAGGTATGGGTTGCAGCTGTGCTGCTGATTAAATTGGGTCTTTTCTTCCATCTCCACTTAACCTTATGTATAAAATGTAGGGGGAAATGCCTACCTCATAAGCTGTGTTAAGGGCCAGATTATGAAAGTACTGTGGCCTTAATGGCTCAGTACCTGGTTTATAATGCTGAAATATTAGTTGAATTTAGGTCGGTAACACAGGGCCTGAACTCCCAGGGAGTTAATAATCTAGCAGGGAAGATGACCTAAAAAATGGAACTGGCAACATTCATTGGCAGAATAGAGCAGTAGTTTTAAAGCCACCTGGGTGAACATCTTGTGGGGTTGGGGAAGAGAGTTGGAGCTTGTACCATTTTCATCCAGAGTTGGTGTTTTACATATTTGGCTTTCCTAGTAGGCTTTCCCTTTGAAAACAGGGTTGAGGTTAGGGGAGGTATATGTTTGGAAACCACTGAGGCAATAGACAAATTCACTCTCTTCATTTAATAGTAGCTTGGGAGAGGAAGGGCTCACTGGGGACTGAGGATCCAAGAAGAATTCACTAAGCATGTGAAACTTGAACCTAGCCCTCTCTGATCGATAAATTCACTAGGCTGTGATAAAAGGCTTAGAGGGCTCTGATGTGAAAAAATTGGATTTATTTGTGTATGTGTTAGGGAACTGTTGACAGGGTATGGGTTTGATTTTATTTTAAATGGAAGCATTGGGAATGCCTATTGCCAGGGTCTAAATTGTGGGGACAGGATAAGTAATTCTGTAAAACAGGAATTGGTAAAGTGCAGAAGTTTAAGTCTAAAAGAGAGAGGAAAGATGATGGAAAGTACACAAAAGATCACTGGAGATGAAAGGAAGGCTAGCGACCCCAAAATAGTAGGTCAGGGCACCAGGACTGGGCACAGTTTGTAGGAGGCCTTTGTCCCCAGCCGAGGAAGATCAAGACACCAAACAAATGAGCTGCCAACTGCTACTGGCTGGTGCCATATGAATCTAGGATATGATATACCTTGTATCCAAAATGGTCTGTTTTGTTTTTTTTTTTTTTTTTTTTTTTTGCGATACGTGGGCCTCTCACTGTTGTGGCCTCTCCTGTTGCGGAACACAGGGTCTGGACGCACAGGTTCAGCGGCCATGGCTTACGGGCCTAGCCGCTCCGCGGCACGTGGGATCTTCCCGGACCGGGGCACGAACCCGTGTCCCCTGCATTGGCAGGCGGACTCTCAACCACTGCGCCACCGGGGAAGCCCCAAATTTGTCTCTGTTGTGCTCATGCACCTAACCTGTTGAAATGCTGACCTGCCAGGCATTAAGTGGAGTGGAAGCTGACTCTGGTGAAGACGTGAGGAGATGCTGTGGTAAGAGAATGCCTCAGAGGAGCTCAGTGATCACCCTCAGCTGTAACTTAGAAAAAGGGCAGATGACAGCTATAAGACCTCTGCTGGAGTAGCATGATATTTAAATGCTGTATGTTCTCACCTCACAGAGCTCCCCATGAGAGCCAGAAATACAAAACCACCATGACCTACCTGTTCATATTCCAGCCTTAAGAGCCCTGGATCACACTCTGAAGAGAATACCTGTACGTAATGTTTTTTTTTTTTTACTTAGAGTATAGTTGATTTATACTATTGTGTTAGTTTCAGGTGTACAGCAAAGTGAGTCAGTTATATGTATACATATATTCATTCTTTTTCAGATTCTTTACCCATATGGGTTTTTACAGAGTATCGGTTGGTTATCTGTTCCACATATAGTAGTGTGTGTATGTTAATCGCAAGCTCCCAGTTCATCCCTCCCCTTGATGTTTCCCCTTTGGTAACCATAAGTTTGTTTTCGAAATCTGTGAGTCTGTTTCTCTTTTCTAAATAAGTTAATTTATATCATTTTTTAAATTGGATTCCACATATGAGTGATATCATGGTATTTATCATTCTCTGTCTGACTTACTTAGTATGACAATCTGTAGGTCCATCCATGTTGCTGCAAATGGCATTATTTCATTCTTTTTTATGGATAATATTCCACTGTATATATGTACCACATCTTCTTTATACATTCCTCCGTCAATGGACATTTAGGTTGTCGATGTCTTGGCTACTGTAAATAGTGCTGCAGTGAACATTGGGGTGCATGTATCTTTTCTAAGTATGGTTTTCTCTGGGTATATTCCCAGGAGTGGGATTGCTGGGTCGTATGGTAGTTCTATTTGTAGTTTTTTAAGGAACCTCCATACTGTTCTCCATAGTGGCTGTATCAATTTACATTCCCACCAACAGTGCAAGAGGGTTCCCTTTTCTCCACACCCTCTCCAGCATTTATTGTTTGTAGACTTTTTGATGATGGCCATTCTGACTGGAGTGAGGTGGTACCTCATTGTAGTTTTCATTTGCATTTCTCTAATAATGACGTTGAGCATCTTTTCATGTGTTTTTTGGCCACCTGTATGTTTTCTTTAGAGAAATGTCTATTTAGGTCTTCTGCCCATTTTTTGATTGGGTTGTTTGTTATTGTGACATAGAGCTGCTTGAGCTGTTTGTATATATATTTTGGAGATTAAACCCTTGTTGGTCACGTCATTTGCAAATATTTTCTCCCATTCTGTGGGTTGTCTTTTCGTTTTGATTATGGTTTCCTTTGCTGTGCAAAAGCTTTTAAGTTTTATTAGGTCCCATTTGTTTATTTTTGTTTTTATTTTCATTACTTTAGAAGATGGATCCAAAAAGATATTGCTCTCATTTATGTCAAAGAGTGTTCTGCTTGTGTTTTCGTCTAAGAGAGTTTTATGGTGTCTGGCCTTGCATTTAGGTCTTTGATCCATTTTGAGTTTATTTTTGTGTATGTTGTTAGAGAATGTTCTAATTTCATTCTTTTATGTGTAGCTGTCCAGTTTTCCCAGCACCATTTATTGAAGAGACTGTCTTTTCTCAATTGTATAGTCTTGCCTCCTTTGTCATAGATTAATTGACCATAAGTGCATAAGTTTATTTCTGGGCTTTCTGTCCTGTTCCATTGATCTACATTTCTGTTTTTGCACCAGTACCATACTGTTTTGATTACTGTAGCTTTGTAGTATAGTCTGAAGTCAGGGAGCCTACCTAATGGTTTTTTGATACAGACTAATCAGCTGCCTTTACTAAGACGTCAGAGTACATGAAATTTGATCCTATTTTTCCACAAAGACTGATTTTGGAGGCTTAGCTGGAGAGCATTTTGGCAGTAAGGATACAATTTGAGGACTTCAGCATGGTTGAAATCTCACATGCAGACATGTAGAAATGTGATAAGCCTAACTGTCTAGGCAAGATTCTGAACTTTCTTCACTATTGATTCCACAGTGGTGCCTGTGATTCTTACTCTCTTTTTTAAAAGTTACTAATTTCAAGTAAATGAATCATGAACATGGTAACAAACTGTACATACTGAAGAGTCTTCTCCCACCCCTGTGCCCCAGCCTTTAGCTCTCCTTCCAAGAGACAATCTTTTTTTTTTTTTTTGCAGTACGCGGGCCTCTCACTGCTGTGGCCTCTCCCATTGCGGAGCACAGGCTCTGGATGCGCAGGCTCAGCGGCCATGGCTCACGGGCCCAGCCGCTCCGCAGCATGTGGGATCTTCCCGGACCGGGGCACGAACCCATGTCCCCTGCATCGGCATGCAGACTCTCAACCACTGCGCCACCAGGGAAGCCCGAGACAACCAGTTTTAACGAGTGTGTTTTTCCAGAGCTATTCTATGCATATACAAATATATATTTTTAAAGATTATTTTTACATTATTTTACACAAATTGTAGCGTATACACATATGTGCACATATAAACATGGTTTTACGCCTTGATTATTTTGCTTAACATGTGCCAATCCCTTCCCCTGTAGGGACACACCTTAGTTGAATGAGTTGAGTTTATTGCTCATTGCAGTGAGGGAGAACACACACCATGGGGAATTATAGGGCATCTCAGTTGCAGTGTGTTGGAAAGGACGTACCGGATTGGGGTTTGGATTAGTTGGTTTTGGGGGAAAGTTTTAAGGAAGCAGCTCATATTTGCTGTCGATTGGATGCTTTCAGGTAGCTGGAGCAATTCTATGATTGCATATTTTAATAAATCTTAATAAGGCAGGAGGAATGAGTTGAGGCTAATGTTACAATTCATAAGTGCTGCTGTTACAGCAGTCACTCATATCAGCCAGGATAGAGGGATGTTTGGTCATGTTTGTAGTTACAATAATGTTCGTGTTTTTATCTGTGTTCAGACATCATTACTAAATATTCTCGTTTTTGTCCTGATCCGTCATGGTCACAGATCTCCTTGTCTGATGTTGGGGTGTTCTGGGAAATTTTTTATGTTCAACAGGAAAACAATAAGGCCTAACTGTGAGTGCCAGGCCAGCTTCTAGCAACATCGAGTTCTCGATGATGGTACCAGGCCATCTCCCCAGTGCCAAGGGGAGCTTTTCTCTTCGTGTTGTCTCCACTGCACAGATGTCCTAATTTATTACCCATTCCCAGAGAGAGGGACATTTAGATTGTTTACTATTCAAACAGTACTGCAATAAATAACATATGTTACTTTACCTGTGTGCAAGTTTATCTGTAGAATAAATTTCTAAAAGGAAAGTTGTTGTCAGAGGCTTTGTGCATTTTAAATTTCGTTAGATATTGTCAGATTGACTTCAATAGAAGTTGTACCAATTTATTTTTCCACTAGCAATGTATGAGTTTGCCTGTTGATCCACATCATTGCCAAAATAAGGTATTACTGAACTTTTGTATTTTTGCCAACTTGATAGGTTTAAAAATGGTATCTTAATTCCCTTTCTGCATAAGTAAGTTGCAGAATTATTTTTAAATTGTAGTCAGGGAATGGTGGAATGGTGACAACTTTATTAGCATGTGAATCTTTCTGGAAGACTAACTGAATTACAGACTATGTCGTATATTTTGTTAAAAACCCATATGGCTATAAGATGTTGAATGGGAAAAAGAAGATGATTATTAGATTGAGGAGTGTTTCTCCTATTTTATTTGTAGCATAGTCTTTCAACTTGGCCATCTTTTGTCATTGGAGAGTAGTGTTTTTTCATGATAATTATCTTCCCTGAACACTGATGAAAGCTAAGTGCCATCTAGTCTAAGGGAGAGTCCAGAGGACCTAGTTGCTCTCCTTGTTTTAAAGTTCTATAAAATGTAACTGTTAATATCTGTCTGCCTACCAGCAGCTACTATTGGCTCTGACATCACTTATGAGACATTCCAAGGACTCGAATTTACCTGTCCCAGATATAGGACTGTATTGTAGATGTGTAGGACCTGAGGTATGGAAGATGTTTTGAAAAAATAATTATCAGACATTTATTGAACACCTACTATATGCCAAGCACTGGTGACAAAGTCCCTGCCCTCAGGAAGCTTTCTAAACAATAAACAAATATATGAGAAAGAAAAACAGCATCCCTGTTAGCTGTCAACTAGCGTAGTTACAGTGGTGTTCCCCTACTGAACATAACGTTACCGAATATCAACAGCAGATGAGGACTCTGCATGATTGTGAAAGGCCATCTTCAGTCATAATTAAGCCTGAATGAACACCATGCAACACAAAAATAACAATACACCC
>NW_006795130.1:1495195-1539590 GCF_000442215.2 Lipotes vexillifer | reverse complement strand
CCCCCCCCGCCCCGCGATTAATACTGGTAACTAAGAGGGACTTCCCTGGTGGTCCATTGGTTAAGAGTCCGCACTCCCACTGTAGGGGACATGGGTCACTCCCTTGGTGGGGGGAACTAAGATTTTGCATGCTGCGTGGCACAGCCAGAAAAAAAATCCTAGTAACTAAGATACTGAATTGCCCAGGCTTTCTGAAAACACTCAATCTGGAATAGCACCCCACTTGTTTTCTTGAACACTCTGTAACATCACCTAACACAAGCCCAAATGTTGTACAAGTCCCTCCTAAAACCCTCTGAGATTGCCCACTCCTCTCCATGGTGTTCAGTCTCTCTTGCTACAGGGAGTTTAATTTTAAAAACTAACTTTGACTAATGTGTGTTCCTGGTGATCTTTGGCTGGTGGGAATTGACTCTTTAGGTAGCAAACACACACACACGAAAACAGGATGAAAGAGACAGGAGCATACAGCGCTAAAAGGCCTGCAGAGGTGACTTTTGTGCAGAGGCCTGAATGAAATGAGGAAAGACCCATGTGGATATCTAGGGGTGGAAGGAATAGCAACTGCGCTGGCCTCTGGAGCAGGCTTGGCATGTTCTCCAAACAATTATGAGGCCAATTTGGCTTAAGAGTGAGAAGGGAAAGGGTGATTGGAAATGAATTTAGAGAAGTAGCCAGGGCTCTTAATCCTGCAGGTTTCAAAGGTCCTGGTAAAGACTAGATTTTGCTTCTAGTGTTATAGGAAGCCAGTGAGAAATTTTGGTTTTGTGTAGGGGAGTGACTCACGTACCACATCACCATTGTAGCCAAAGTGACACTGCCCTTGGGCTAAGGCCTCATTCATCCACCTCTTTCTGTGTGGGGTGACTTGCCTGGCCTTGGAGACAGTTTCAACAAGCTCTTTTGGGTCCTTTATTAGGAGCCCAGAAGAATGAAGGTTGCACAAGGAAATGAAAGCTGCAGCAGAGCCGTAGGAGAATGCACCATGAGCTACAGTGGATTGAAGCAGCAGTGGCTGTAATAGGAAACTGGAGTTTTCTTTTCTTCACTTGAATAAAAAATTCACAGGCTGTCAAACTAGAGTTATGAGTGTCTTGTTTTTAGTTTAGAGGTCGGCCTTTGCAGATGGGCACCAGCAGAGGGTGCTACAAACTTCCAGCAGCCTGTGTGCCTTTGTCACTTAGGCACAGAATGAACTACGGAAGTTGCTGTTTTGAACAAAGTATAGTGTGGGTATCAGAATCACCTGGCTTGTTAAAATTCATTAGATCCTACCTCCTGAGTTTGATTCCATTGATGGGAGGAATTTTCATTTCTAACAGGTTTCCAGGCAATGCAAATTCTTCCAAATTGGTTCTCTATCTGGAGGCAATCAGAATCACCTGAAGACCCTTTCTGCAAGGCTGGGTGCCCTTCCCTAAGGGCATTTCACAATCAGGGTGTAGTGAGAATGCAGGTGTTCACAAAGCTCCCTCATTTCCTCCTCTTAAAGTGGATGTGAAAGTTCACTGAAGCTTGTAAGCATCATGCTTAGCTTTTTTATTCCCCCATTTCTTCTTTTAATTTTGCTTTCCAATTGTATGTTACTAGTGTATATAAACACATTTGATATGGGAATATTGATCTTTTGTGACCTTGCCAAACTCATGTATTAGTTCTAGAAGTTCTTTTGTAGATTCGTTAGGATTTTTTGCATAGTCATAGTCAATCTCGTTGTCTGTGAACAGGGACAGTTTTATCCTTCCCCCATCCCATCTTGAACTCTTGTTTCTCTGGTGGCCAGAAATAGATCTGCTGACCCCATTCTGTCATGATATTCAAGAGCAGATAATGTACCAGTTCACAAAGCAATTGACAGTATTCTGAATCCTAAGTGACCACTGAGGACACTTATGGGGAAAACATCTGAAATGATGATAAGGGCATTGGCTTTGAAATAAGAGAGACCTAGCCTTGATGAAATAGTTTGTTCTCATTGGCCAGAGCTAGAGAGTCTATCCTTTAGCACAGCCCTGCTACTCTAAGCCAGGAGTTCCTGAGTTGCAGCATCCCAGGGGACTCGGGTTAAACCTTGGGGCGGACCAGGGCTTGGCAGAGGTGAAGGTAGCCCACTTGATAGGTCCTGGGAATTGGTAGCTGCATTCTCATGGAAGGCTCCAAATGGAAAGCAACAGATTGGGCTTCTAGGCAGCAGGGAAGAGGAAGTTTGCCTTTTCCTGGTCAGTAATTGAATGGGGATGAATGGCATCTGGGGGCAAAGTAATGTGTTTGTGTCCTTTCTCCCTGCACGCTACCTGATGCCTTCATACATTGGCACTAGGAGCATAACCTCCCTGGGCCCTCCCTTTGCCAAACCGCTTTTCCTGGGGTCAGTTTACTGAGAGTTCCCATTTTCACAGCTTCATCCTTCCTCTGCTTCTATTCTTAAAGGTGGCCATTGTCTTCTCAAGGAAAATATCATCATGTATAAAATGCATTACATTTTCATTTCCCTAGCTGTAGGGTAGCATGTTTTGGAATAGATTCAAAATTGGTACTGCTTTGGCCTCCCACTCTGGGCTCCACCTCTCACCCTTTATAATTCTTCCTGTTAGGAAAATTACTTAAAATAGAAATGGCTGATAACCTCAGCTGTCACACTGTAATAGGTCTTGGCTTACAGGGGAAAGACCTTGGTTTTGTCTCCTAGTTTTGTTTTTGTTTTTTTCTCCTAGTTTTGATGTAGTGGGACTGTGGGTGAGTTTAGGCAAGTCATCAAACCACTCTGACTCAGTTTCCTCATTTGATGTAATGGGATGATAATATTCAGTATTTGGAAGGTAGAATAGTATAGTGGTTTAAGGACATGGGCTCTGAAGCCAAGCGCCTGGAGTCAAATCTTAGCTCCTCTACTTACTAGTCATGTTAACCTTGGGAAGTTACTAAGCCTCTTTGTCTCTCAGTTTTTTTTTTTTTTTAAACATCTTTATTGGAATGTAATTGCTTTACAATGGTGTGTTAGTTTCTGCTTTATAACAAAGTGAATCAGCTATACATATACATATATCCCTATATCTCCTCCATCTTGCATCTCCCTCCCACCCTCCCTATCCCACCCCTCTAGGTGGTCACAAAGCACCAAGCTGATCTTCCTGTGCTATGTGGCTGCTTCCCACTAGCTATTTTACATTTGGTAGTGTATATATGTCCATGCCACTCTCTCACTTCGTCCCAGCCTACCCTTCCCCCTCCCCGTGTCCTCAAGTCCAGTCTGTACATCTGCATCTTTATTCCTGTCCTGCCCCTAGGTTCTTCAGAACCATATATATATATATTTTTTAGATTCCATATGTATGGAATATAGCATACGGTATTTGTTTTTTCTCTTTTTGTCTTTCTGACTTACCTCACTCTGTATGACAGACTCTAGGTCCATCCACCTCACTACAAATAACTCAATTTCGTTTCTTTTTATGGCGGAGTAATATTCCATTGTATATATGTGCCACATCTTCTTTATCCATTCATCTGATGATGGACACTTAGGTTGCTTCCATCTCCTGGCTATTGTAAATAGTGCTGCAATGAACATTGTGGTACATGACTCTTTTTGAATTAAGGTTTTCTCAGGGTATATGCCCAGTAGTGGGATTGCTGGATCGTATGGTAGTTCTATTTTTAGTGTCTCTTAGTTTTGAGTTGGTGATAGTACTTACCATCATAGGGTTATTATGAGGATTTATGAGTTAATACATGTAAAGGATGTAAAATGGTACCTGGAACATCCTAAGTGTAAGATATCATCATCATCATCATCATCATGATTATAAGGATCCAGTGAGTTAATATTGTAAAAGTACTTTGAAGCTGAAAAATGATACCCACCTTTGACTCGTACCTTAGTTATGCTTAGTCTGCAGGTTGAGGAGGGCTGTTTTGAACGTCACCTTCCCAAAACCCTAAAAAGCTGCTCTTGCCTGACAGTTCCTCTGCCCACAGAATGGCATGGAGGACCTAGGTCCCCTTTATTTACACAGAGCCTTAGGTGCTGATGCTATCACAGCCCCAGGGAGTGACTGAACCACCTCTGTAGAAGGGAGTTAGAGAGGGAGGTCTCAGTAGGTGGCAGGGACAAGGATAATGCCCTGGCATGGGACAGAGACCTGACAGGGAGTTTTGAGATTCCTGGCTCTTGTGCCAAACAAACTTCTGGAGGACTGGAGGGTAGTCCCTCCAGGCCTTAGTTTCCTTATCTCTAAAAGAGGAACAAGAGTCCCTGTTCTCACTTCACAAGGCACTGGAAAGGAGGCAGTGAGTTAATAAGTCCCAGATATTAAAAAAAAAAAAAAAAAGGTATTATTGGAGTAAAAGGTTGTACTATTACTTGGCAAATTACCATTCCTGAACCAAACCTCCCTAAAAGTGAGTGCTGTTGGAGAGTTAGGGTGTGTGGGTGAGCAGTAATCCCTGCTCTCTTGCTGGCCTCTGTCAAGGCTTTTTGCTAGATTGTACTCTAAATTGCACTCTGTGAAGGCTTTGGTTGAACCTGCAAAAGTATGGCCACTCTGCCGCTCAGTTTTTCCAGTGTTCTGTCTCTGCATGGTCAGGAGCCTGGGGAAGCCTTGCTTTGCTTTTCAGCCCTTTTGCACTCACACCACATCATACAGGTGTTTTTGCCCTGGCACCAAGTCCTCTGCGGTAGACGCTATGCTCTTTTGCACTGTGACTTCACTGTTCCATCCATCAAGACACAAAGTCTATTTCCCCAGCCCTTGTAGGTGCTGTCTTTGTGGCTTGCTTTAATTAATAAAATGTGGTGGAATTGCTGTTATGTGACTGAGGAGACTACCACTTTCACCCTCTTGGGATGCTGGCTGAAGCTGCTGTGCCATGAAGGAGACTGGGATCAAAGATCCTGAAAGGAGAGAGAGGCTCAGCTGACCAAGCTATCCCAGCTGAGCCCAGTCCCCAGCTCACCCACCAGCTGATGCAGCTGCATGAGTAAGCCCGAGGGAGACCAGGAGAACTGTCCAGTCAATGCACAGGGTCATAGACATAAATTGTTTTAAGCCACTAAGTTTTGGTATGGTTTGGTTTGTTCTGTGGCAATAGATAACCCACATACCTAACATTTTATCTCTAAAGCCGCTTCACACTGGTCTTCTGTCTTGAAAGACCTGGCTCTACGTCTTTAAGAGTGCAGAGTGTGTTTGTCCAGACATCTTGGTCAATACCCAGTTCCATGCTGTCCTGAAGTGTGTTTTCACAAAGCTGGTCTTGGCTCTGAGGCAGTTGTATTTTTTTTTTTTTTTTTTTTTTTTTTTTTTTTTTTTTTTTTCTTCTTGCGTTATGCGGGCCTCTCACTGTCGTGGCCTCTCCCATTTGCGGAGCACAGGCTCCGGACGCGCAGGCTCAGTGGCCATGGCTCACGGGCCCAGCCGCTCCGCGGCATGTGGGATCTTCCCCGCGTCTCCTGCATCGGCAGGCGGACTCTCAAGCACTGCGCCACCAGGGAAGCCCAGAGGCAGTTGTATTTTAAATGCAGTCTCACTGGTGAGCCACTGGTGCATTGTCGCTTGGCTTTGCCTGGAATTAAAAGCACCAACAAATATGCTTTCAAATTTTTTCAATTAAGAAATCACAAATTTAGGGACTTCCCTGGTGGTGCAGTGGTTAAGAATCCACCTGCCAATGCAGGGGACACGGGTTCGAGCCCTGGTCCAGGAAGATCCCACATGCTGCGGAGCAGCTAAGCCCATGTGCCACAACTACTGAGCCTGTGCTCTAGAGCCCATGAGCCACAACTACTGAGCCCCCGTGCCACAGCTACTAAAGCTCACATGCCTAGAGCCCATGCTCTGCAACAAGAGAAGCCACGACAATGAGAAGCCCACGCACCGCAATGAAGAGTAGCCCCTGCTTGCTGCAACTAGAGAAAGATTTCTGCCCGTGGCCAGGGTGAAGTAGTAGGGTCCAGATTTACCCCCTTCCACTTCACTGATGCCCTCTAGTTTGTCACCATCATCATCCTAAATATGGTATTCCAGTTGTGATATGGACCTAATACTGAGGATGGCCAGCACATGCTTCCCTTGATCTGGACTCTATATGTCTATGATTTCACATTTGTAATTTCATGAAGGAGGTAGAACCTGAGCAGGCACTGTCTGGTAGCTTGTGACCTGGCCTCAGCTGACCTCTCCAGACTGGCCTTGCTAGAAAACCCCTCTTCCTGCTACCTCCTCCCCTAATATCCCATCTGTTGTAATTCCCATTCTTGTCATATTATTTGCAGTTTGCTGAACATGCCATGCTGCATTGTGCCTGAGCATTCTTTCCTTATGTGCTGCCCTTCCCCTCCTTGTCTGCCACACAAACACGTCCTCCACTTTTAAGAATCCATTGAACTCTGAGGCCTTCCTGATGCTCTCAGGGTGATCTGATCCCTTCATAACCCCACTGTCCTCTGTTCATATAGCAATTCTTGCGCAGACAGCACTTTACAATACTTGTTCATGTTTGTCTCCCTTTCTAGACTGTGAGATTGGGTTTTTTTAAATTAATTAATTTATTTTTGGCTGTGTTGGGTCTTTGTTGCTACATGCGGGCTTTCTCTAGTTGTGGCGAGTGGGGGCTACTCTTCATTGCGGTGCGCGGGCTTCTCATTGCGGTGGCTTCTCTTGTTGCGGAGGATGGGCTCTAGAGCGCAGGCTCAGTAGTTGTGGTGCACGGACTTAGTTGCTCCGTGGCATGTGAGATCTTCCTGGACCAGGGATCGAACCAATGTCCCCTGCATTGGCAGGCGGATTCTTAACCACTGTGCCACCAGGGAAGCCTGAGATTGTTGATTTTTAATTAGCCTCTGGCACAGTGTCTCACACACACTAGTTGCTTAATAAATGTTTGTAGAAGAAAAGGAGAGAAGAAGAAATGTGTGTTACAAAATCTGAAAGAATAGGGATTCCCCCCGCCACCTGCCCCAGCTGGAAGAATAGCCCATGCAGAAGCTGAGTGGTTCCTTCTGAGTGATGAATACAGTAACTTTTATTTTTGTTATTTATTTAATTTATTTATGGCTGCGTTGGGTCTTCGTTGCTGCACGGGCTTTCTCTAGTTGTGGTGAGCAGGGGCTACTCTTCACTGCAGTGTGTGGGCTTCTCATTGCAGTGGCTTCTCTTGTTGTGGAGCACGGGCTCTAGGCGTGCGGGCTTCAGTAGTTGTGGCACGTGGGCTTCAGTAGTTGTGGCACGTGGGCTTCAGTAGTTGTGGCACGTGGGCTTCAGTAGTTGTGGCACGTGGGCTTCAGTAGTTGTGGCACGTGGGCTTCAGTAGTTGTGGCACGTGGGCTTCAGTAGTTGTGGCACGTGGGCTTCAGTAGTTGTGGCACGTGGGCTTCAGTAGTTGTGGCACGTGGGCTTCAGTAGTTGTGGCTCACGGGCTCTAGAGCGCAGGCTCAGTAGTTGTGGCGCACGGGCTTAGTTGCTTCATGGCATGTGGGATCTTCCCGGACCAGGGCTTGAACCCGTGTCCCCTGCATTGGCAGGTGGATTCTTAACCACTGTGCTACCATGGAAGTCCCTGAATACAGTAAATTGATTTCATTGCTCTATTAATTGGGACTTCACTAATTTTGAAGGAATAACAAGTTGGATAGTTTATTTTATACCATTTATAAACACAGAGTTTGTTCAACTAAAATCCTGCCATATAAACAAGAGCAAGCATTTCAAGTAGCCTTAAACACCTGACAAGTAATCCTTTCCGTATACACAATTGATGGACTGAATTAGAAAATATTCTCATCTGTTCATTAAAACAGATTTCCCTTAAGACCTATACTGAGAAGCAATTTATTAGCATAGTTCCACTAGATTCCTGAAGGTATAAAACTGAATTTCTTTTAATATGCTTTATGATTCAAACCAACTCTTGTCAGCTGGACCTAGTTAATCTGAATTAACTATACATGAAGTCCTTGGCACTGCAGAGAGCCGAGTGATTCATTCAAATGGTGTGTCCTTGTAGCTTGTCTCATAAAATTGCTGGAAGCTCAGAGAAAATGGATGCTGTTTTGAGGGCAGTGAAGGAGTTGTCCCTGGTACACTTTGGCTTCTAGATTTGAACCTCATGAGCTTGGTAGCTTTCTACTAAATGGGAGCTGTAGCAGCAGCCCTGACTCTTAAAAGGCACCCATCCCAGGGACTTCCTACCTCCAACCCCCAAAATGCCCACTTCTATATACATATCATACCCATAGAACTTTCATGGGGCATCAGGACCTTAAATGAAGAGAAACACAGACTCGTCATGGAGGGTCATCCTGTTAGAAGCAAGGGAAGAAACCTTGCTACGCACAAACACACTTGCCCACTGGGGGAACAAAGTCACTAGTGCTGGGCTGTACCCCTAGCAGGGCCTTAGGCATTTCTTCTACCTACAACTTTTCTACTCTTGGCTCAAATATCCTAGAGCTGGGGTATCAAGGGACTAATGAGGTTTTGGGAAGAGCTGAGATGAGTGTGAAGGCTTCCCCTCCCATCAGAGAGCAACATTGGGCTCGTGGGACAGGTTACACCCTTTCCTGAGCCTCCCCAGATCCAGAGCCACAGCTGGGCATACAGGCAGAAGATCTAGGGATTCTAGTAGCTTCCTCCTGCACAGACCAATGACAGGTTACTTTGGAGGCCACCCCTGATGTGCTGTGGTTTCCCCCACCAAGTCAGAGTTCATGGGAAAATCCTAAAACCAACATGGCCTGGGGAATTCCCTGATGGTCCAGTGGTTAAGACTCCGAGCTTCCACAGCAGGGGGCACAGGTTCGATCCCTGGTCGGGGGACTAAGGTCCCACATGCCACGCAGTGTGGCCAAACAAAACAAACAAATAAATCTTGTTATTTAGCACAGGGAGATCAGCTTGATGCTTTGTGATGACCTAGAGGGTTGGAATAGGGAGGGTGAGAGAGAGGCTCAAGAGGGAGGGGATATGGGGATATATGTATATATATAGCTGATTCACTTTGTTGTACAGTGGAAACTAACACAACATTGTAAAGCAATTATACTCCAATAAAGATGAAAACAAACAAAAAACAGAAAAAAACCTCAAAAGAACATGGCCTGACACCATGTACTGAACGAGGAGGCTATACTCTGAACTAGGCAGGAAAGCCCTGGCTCTGTATCTTCTAATTGTGTCCCTACATTGACCCATTGTTCATTATCAATCTTTGCAATTTCCTTCCTTCATTTTTCTTCCATTTTTTCCTAGTTACACTAAGCTTGGGTATGAGGCTTTTACTGCTAAAATAGCTCTTCCTGGTTGTGTTTACAAGACTTAGAGTGCCAACCTCTGCAAAGGGGCCTAGGAGCACACCTTTGGAATTCCTGGCCCTTTTCTTGGCAGTTATTTCTGAAATCATGGTTCTTTCATATATTTCAATATTATATATAATAAATATATTTTATATATATTATATAAACATTTCCTATTTTATACATGTATTTTGAATATTTACATTTCCTGTACCATTGGTTGACTCTCCTGATTGGCTCTTCTGCCCCTTTTCTCTGAGATGCCCCTTTCCTTCTGCAAGGAACCATTTTTTTCCACTCAATTTAACAGCTATTTGTTGGGCCACAATGAATAAGGCCTTTAAGGGGAGTTAAAGATGAAGATTACACTGTCTATCCTCAAGACTTTATAAATCTGATAAGGAAAGTAGAAAAAAACGCAAATGACTATAAACCATAAGTGTCATTCTGTCTGTTGAGTACCTGCTATATGCGCAGTGCTTTAAGTGTAATTTTTCATTTAATCCTTGTAAGCCTTGCAAGATAGTGGTGTAATCCCCCATTTTACAGCTTGCTGAGGAAATTCCTAAAGGTTGTGACAGACAGAGTTGGGATTCGAACCTGGTATACTGTCTTCCAGAGTCCATGAGCTTCCCTACTGTATCAGGAGGCCTCTCAGTGCAGACCATAGAAACAGATTCCATAAAAGTGATGTGAGGTTCCAAGGAGGAACTGAATCTGGAAGGGCTTTAGAAACACATTTGAGACAGGTATGCTAGTTTACATCCTCTCAGCAGCAGATGCCAAGATGGAATTAACTGTGCAAGAGATTTACTGAGGGATATGCCGGAGACAGATAAAGAAGAAAAAGCAGTAGCAGCTTCAGATTTGGATACAGGAAGAAGATTGGGTAGAAGAGTTTCAAATGGCAGTGTAGCTCTAAGAAAGTTTCAGCCAGGTCAAAGGGGCATCCTGTTAGACGAGTCCCATGTTTTGCAGGGATGGACCTGCATGAATACCCCCATCATGCTTGGTCATCAGCAGCAGCTTGTGTGGCTTCACTGGATCCAGAGGGGCAGCAGCCAGAGCAGTGAATCTGCCATGCTCCTCATAGCAGCAGATGTGAACAGTGCCTTTTCATGGCTGCCATGATAGCCTTAGAAAAACTGGTTAAATTTCAGGGGTAGCTATGTTGAGAATGACATTTGAGATAGCACACTTTCTATGGAACACTAGGCTCTCAAGATCCTTGTTGAAAAAACTGGGAATTTGTTGCATTCTCCTTTCAGAGACTCATCATGCACAATAATTCAAGGCTCTGTGAAGTTCCACTTAAAGAAATGGGTTAACCTTGGTTTAATATAACAGTTCCCACACCTGTTTGATTACAGAGCTCTTTCTATGTATGTAAATTCTGTTAATGCCCTGTGTGATTATTGTTCAGCAAAACTCTGTGCTTGCTTAGAAAGTTAGGTATCAGCGATATGGTGAAGGGTTTTAACCTGTATTTAACCTGGGTTGCTTTATAGAGGGGTTCTGAAGAGGGGATTCATACAATCAGAGTTGTATTATCTGGCAGTGGTGTGTAGTGGTGATTGGAGCAAGAGGGTGACCCTTAAAGTTAATCCCTGATTACTTAACAGCCGTAACCAGTCCTGGGATTGCCCCCAGTTTCCAGAAATAGCATGTGAATCATTTGAAATCCAATTGCTTTACTTCCAATCAAAGGACTAGGAGAACTCAAATTGTTGGGAGGGGTGGGTCACCCAGTATCGAACTGACCAACCTCCCACAGCCAGAAATAATGGCCCATTGTCCTACTGGCTTCCTCATCAATTTCCCTCTGTACTGAGTGTCTAGGCAGCTGCCAGTCAAGCTGCACTTGTGACTTTCCCAGGCCTCAGAACTCTCCCTCACACTCCTTCCACTGCCTCCTGCACCAGCCCTGCAGACACAGGGAAGCCACACAGTAGATGCAGGCAGCCATGGGATGTGAGTCATGAGACATCCTCATAGGTGACCCAGTGACAAGTCTATGGACAAGCTAGCTTCCCTCTCCCCCATTTACCTTCATTGTGGAAGCTCATGCCCTCATCACAAACCTACCAGGGAAAATTTTTCAAGCCAACTGTCTCTGCTAATGGGCCATGACAAGGCAAAGCAGTGGACTCTGAACATTCCATAAATATGGTTAGTTACCTGCATGGGGTAAGGCTTTGACGATGGGGAGGCAATGTGAATGGTTAAGAGCATGTGCCCTAACTCACAGTTGGGCTTAAATTTTGTCTCCACCACTTAAAGCTATCTATGCATACTGGGCTAGTTACCTAACCTCTGTGTTTCTAATCTATAACAGGTATAACAGGCATCCTTATAGTACCTGTGTTCATAGGGTTGTTATAAGAATTAAATAAAGCATATGAAGTGTTGAGAATAGTACTGGCACAAAGGAAGTGCTTGACATTGTGTTAGCTGTGATTATTTTGATTGTGTTTATCCTTACTAGTGTCATCATTATTACTTACTGGATGGGTGGGTGGGGAGGTGGGTGGGATAAAGTTAAGTAAGAAATGGTTCCCACCATTAAAGAGTTTGATAGGGAAGGCAGAAGGCAGAGTGTGTTTTTTTTTTTTGCGGTACGCGGGTCTCTCACTGCTGTGGCCTCTCCCGTTGTGGAGCACCGGCTCCGGACACGCAGGCTCAGTGGCCATGGCTCACAGGCCCAGCCGCTCCGCAGCATGTGGGATCTTCCCCGACCGGGGCACGAACCCACGTCCCCTGCATCGACAGGCGGACTCTCAACCACTGCACCATCAGGGAAGTCCGGCAGAGTGTTTTTTAAAAACATGATATGTAGGTAAATTTTAATTAAAAAAACCATAAACATTGAATTCTAGTTAATTATATGTATGCTGAAGTATTTAGGAGTGAAGTATACTGGTATCTGCAATTGACTTTGAAATGGACTGATGAATGGATAGATGGAAAGATATGGGATAAAGCAAATATAGCAAAATGGTAAATGTAGACTCTAGATAATGGATATATGGGGGTTCACTTTACAATTCTTCCAACTTCCCTGCATATTTGAACATTTTCATAGTAAAATATTGGAAATATATGTTAGGTAATACCTTATGCCATAAGGTAAAACATACCATAGAATTTCAGAGGGAGTAAAATGACGTGTAACTGGTAGGTCAGAAAAAACTGTGGTGGGAGTATATTTGAGTTGGGCTTTAAAAGGGTTCAGAGGGTTTAACTCAAAAATGGTGGGGACAGGAAAGCATTCCAGGTGGGATGAACAGCAAAGGCCATGACACTAAAAACAATGTGATTTGGCAATGTATGACCTGAATTAGTACAGGTGGTAGGAGGGAAACATGACTGTCTTGGAAGGCAGAGTAGGATAATGGTCCATCTTCCTTATATCAAGGACCTTATCCTACAGATAAATGGGAGCCACTGAAGTTTCTTGAGCAGGAGACTCTCTACATTTTTCCTGTCACTTTGGGCTAGGCTTTCCCATATAGGAAGGTGTGAACTTTTTCAAGGAACTAAACAATGTTTCATCAGTGTTTTAATTAGAACTCTGATCAAGACCACAGGTTGGACTGGATGATAAATAGCAAAGTCCTTTTAAAAAGGACATATCAGTCTCTATACAAACCCAGAACCACTGGTATATCAATTGAGAGGAACTGCATGAAACTTGCACTTAATTTGTGTCCTGACTGTTAAGCTGTAAGTCCAGTATCTGCTTTAATAGTCACATCTTACATTAAATACTAAATCAGAAACGGAGTCCACACTGCATGTGTCTGGAGAGCTTTAGAATGCTCCTCTTTTCCCCTAGGGACTGCTGGGACTTTATGATAGACAGTCTAGATCAGTGGTTTTTATGCTTCAGTGTGCCTAAGAATGACAGCCCAATGTTGTATGCACAAAACCAGGCACACTGTCCTTTATGTGCAATTTCAGGGATTTTTTTTCACAGCTAAGGGCTTGAGTTTTGAGCCTACTTAATCCTAAAATGGCCCTCACCCCCAACTGTGGGTCTTAACTCCCCCAAATATTTTAAGTCCCTCTATTTATCTGTGCTCTCCTTAGTTTTCATGTCAATCCTGTTTGTGCTTCCTTCTTCCTGGTTTGTCCTCTCACTGCTGCTCTTCCTGCCACCCTATCCCATGGAGCCCTCTAGAGCCTCGTTCCATTGTAAACAAACTACCCTAATCCTTAGTTTCACCACTTAGTGCTCTTTCACTCTGCTCACCTTGGCAAAAAACTACCTTTTTCCATTGATATATTGGATCCCAGGGAAGACTGCTCATTTTCCCACACCCTCCCACAACCTAGGGCTGGACCTGGGGACAGGAAGGATGGCCACTTTCTTAATTCCTCCACCCTGCTATAAAATCACCTCCTTTGAGGTTCATGCCATCAGTTCTACCATCCTCTACTGAGGTCATCCTTTATGGCCAGCTTCCTGTGTTCCCTGAGGACTTTGGCACCTGACTCAGTTTTCCTACCTCTTATCCTAGCAACATTCTGGTAACTTCAGTATCCCTGCCAACAAACTGTGCCTATTCCACCATTGTGTATTGGATGTGTGGGGGGGCAGGTAGCTGTAACAACCAAACCTCACCTCCTGTCCTGGACTACCTTCAACTCCAGTGAACTTCACTTCCACCCTTCCATGGCCACTCCCCACCCAGAATGCTCCACTGCTAAACCTTACACCCCAACATCCCACATTCTAACTGTAACGACAGCTTAGGGTTCTCTCTTTCTCTTGTCTCACCTCAATAAATGTTTGTTCCAATTGTATAAAAATTCCCAGTGCCAAGCCCCAAAGACCTGGGCAAGAGGAGCCCCCACCCCAAGTCTCATACTTTAGAGGGCCCCAGTCTAACCCTTCTCAGATGGTGCCTATTCCTCTAGGGTAAGGAGTCTGCAGGGCCAAGGGAACATGCCCACCAAAGCCCATGCTCACCCTCTCCATATCTGGACCAAACTCTGGATACAGAAGATCTCAGTTTTCCCTGTTGAAAGAGTCCTGAGCCTGCTTCTGGGGCCTGCATGGACTTTGTCCTCAGAGTCCTTTCTCTGGAGCATGGATAGAACTGCCAGTGACACACCGCTAAGCCCATGGGGTGGTCAAGGAGTGAGCTATGTGAGGGAGGATGGACCTTGCCTGTGCAGGCTACGGTGTACCCTTCACACTGTGGGGCAGAGCCTGGGGCAGGAAGAGAAGGAGTGTGTATCTAGGGCTGGCTCTTCCCGTGTGACCTCATCTGGCACAGTCAGGATTAGGACTGAGTCCTAATAAAGGAATCCTGAAAACTGACCTGGCTGGATTTCAGAACTGCTGTGGACTCCATGTACATCCTGTTTCCCCTTTTTGACCAGGGGTGTCTTCAGCAGTTATCTTGTGCCTAACCTTCTCCGTGTGTGTTGGATATGTGTATGTGTAGGGGTAGGCAGATTCCCTTTAGTTCATAGACCTTCAGATTAAGAGGAACTGTACTGGAGCTGCTGTACTTAAAGGAACTACACCTGACAAGCCTCTTGCTGATGCTATAAACGTTAAGGTTTGGGGGAGGCTTTAGGAGGGAGTTAGTGTATTTTCTGTGTAGAAGAAATGTAAATGATGGGACCAGAGTGTTGACTATGGTAGTTTAAAATATATCCACAAATCCTTTGATACTCCTTTCAAAAGGAGGAGCCTAATTTCTCTTCCCTTGAGGGTGGACTGGTCTTAGTAATTCGCTTCTAACAAATAGAATAAGGCAGGAATGACAGTGTGATTTCTGAGGCTGGATCATATAAGACATTGTGGCTTCCATCTCTCTCTCAGATCACCTGCTGTGGGAGAAGCCAGGGGCCATGTCATGAGGACGCTCAAGCAGCTGCCCTATGGAAAAAGCCACATGGTGAGGAACGGAGGCCTCTTGCTGAGAGCCACATAAGGGAGCCACCTTGGAAGCAGATCCTTTAGCACAGTCAACCCTTCAGATGACTGTAGCCCAACTAATATATTGACTACAATCTCATGGGAGGCCCTGAGTGAAAACTACCCAGCTAAGCTTAATTTTTGACCCACGGGAAGTTTCAGATAGTAAAATGCTTGTTGTTTTAAGCTATTAAGTTTTGGGGTGATTGGTGACACAGTAATGGCAACTAATATTATACTTATTCGGTCTTGACCTCACTTGACCACTCCTCAGGATGTGATACTGTTCAGCACTCCCTCTTCCACCCACTGCTTTCCCACATTGGCTTCCAGGAAAGTACTTCTACTTGAGTTTTCTTTTAGCCTGCTAGCCAGTCTTTGTCAGTTTTCTTCATTAGCTCCTCTGCTACTTGCCCCTGAAACAACCAATTCTCCTAAGACTTCTATCTTTATTCCTATCACACTGCTTATTGACTTTAATCACACCCATGATTAGTCATAATTAAAACTAAAATTTTCATGTCAATGTCTCCTCTCCAGACCTGTCTCCTAGGCTTCTGCTTATAGGACAACTCTATTTAGAGTTGGTGGTCCCTGGCTCCTCATACTTATTTGAAATTGAATCATCCTCTTTATCTTCACACCTGTCCCTCTTCCCATAGCCCTTCCAACAATGAGGGAGACCGTTGTCCTCCTAGCTGCTCAAGCCAAAAATGTTGCTCCCAGCTACCCTAGACTCCTCCTTACTTGCTGCTTTCAGGACCTTAGTCATTCGAATCCAGCCAATATCTTTAGATTCATATTGCAAATTTTTCTTTTTTTCCGGTACGCGGGCCTCTCACTGCTGTGGCCTCTCCTGTTGCGGAGCACAGGCTCCGGACGCTCCGGCTCAGCGGCCATGACTCACGGGCCTAGCTGCTTCGTGGCATGTGGGATCTTCCCGGACCGGGTCACGAACCTGTGTCCCCTGCATCGGCAGGCGGACTCTCAACCACTGCACCACCAGGGAAGCCCCATCTTGCAAATTTTTCTACAGGTTTTTGCAGTTTTACTTAATTACTTGTGGTTTCCAAACGATTCTTGCCACTTCAAGCCCCTGTATGGCTTTGCATATGCCTCTTTCTAGAATTTTGCTTTTCCATCCTTGACCTGTTGGCTTTCCAATTTTGATAAGTCCTACTTTCAAACTTTAGTGCAAGCGTCTCCTCAGTCTAACTGTGCCCACAGTTCTCTGTGCTTATGTTTAGCATCGTCCTTGCAACTCCTGAATTCCCCATCCTACTTTGTAGGGCAATTCTCCATGGTATTTCTACATGTCTTGTGACAGCTTTTATCTCAAACTGTCTTCTTAAGAATGTTTGCATAGCAAACAGCCTTGGGAGACAGGGGTAGTAACTCCCTCTGGGACAGGAGGCAGAGGGCAGATTTTATTTCCAGAGAAGTATAATAATGTATATCTATGGGGCAAAGACTGGGCAGGTTAGCAGCTCCTGATAAGGCAGGAGGTTTTCTAAGCTTAGGATTCCTCAGCTGTGACACAAATGCATGGTGTGCTGTTTCTACGTAGGGTGCTCTGCATCACCCCTGTGGAACACAGAGGGCAAGGGGAACTGATGTGAACATGAAGCTTATGCTGCCTGCTGAGCCATACATAATAAAGTCCTTTGTCTGACCTTCAAGTTTCATGTCTTCTGCCAGCATCTATGAAACTATGGCAGGCTAACTTGCTAGCTTGCACATAGGGAAAATCTTGGACTCTTCCCAATTCTTGACACCTCTCCACATGCTTGACTGTTAAGTGCCTTGAGAGCAAGAGCTGTGTCTGAATGGACTTTGCTTCCCTTGTGGGTGACACAAGGTAGTTGCTTTATAAGCGGTGGCTGCTACTAATGATGTTTCGGTCTAAAGGGCTTTGGATGTAAGCACTCAGATATATTTACTGAATCCAACTTTGAAATAAATTGCCATGATTCTGGGGCTGGTTATTAGATATTGTGTACATTCCTTGGAGTTGGAGAGGGTGAAGGCTCAGATCTGTGTTCTGTGGCACAGTGGAATTCTCTGGGGGTTAAAAATGCTAGATAGTTCACAGGGTGATAAGCCCTACTGCAGGTAATGAAGGTGGCTGAGCAGAGTCTAGGTTTTTCTGGGAGGTGGTATATTATGCTGCAGTTGTGATGGGATGGCATTCTCTGCCAGTAGCCTCACAGTAGCATCAAACATGGCCAGAGCAGACCAGTCCCCTGTGGAACCAGACTGATTTCAGACCAATCTGTCTGAGCTTGAATGAAGGAATTTATCAGTGCTTCTGGTGCTTGAACTTTTAAGAGCAAAGGCTCTTTCCTTCTAACCCTTTGCAATGACTAATCCCAACCATGACTAGGCAAGATTGCTGGCTGGGTTTGCTCGTGGGAGGGAAATCCACCAGGCTGCAGCTTTAATCCGGCTTTGCATTGTGGAAGCCTGTCTAGCTCTCCTTTATTCCTGGTTTAGGAGGGGATGGAACCTTGTCAGCGTTTGAGCTGAGGTGGCTTTCAGAGCCAGAGTCAGGGGTCAAAAGGCTTTGCACATAGTCTATGGCCAAATGGTTATTAAAGATCACTTCATCCCATTTAAACCTATAAATAAAGAAACTGGGGTACAAAGGGGATAAATTGCTGATAATTGGCGATCGATTCCGGAGCCTAAATTGACTCTATTTCCATCTCAGTAGACGTCTCACTTTTTCTTATTCCCTTGGCTCCCTCACTCTTCCTGCATACCCAGGGAACTTGAGTGCAGCATTCTAATGCTTGGTCAGCATGATTCCTAAATTTTCTAGCAGGCTTGACTCACTAAGGCAGCTCCAGTTCCCTGAGTGTGTAAAGCAGTCCCACCTCTAAGCGAGACGGAGGCGGCAGAAAAGGAACCCTAGGGCGTGAGCCGGGGAAGTGGGGCGTGCGGGGCAAGGCGGAGCACCCTGAGGCGTGCTCACCTGTTCAGGGAGCGGCAGGCAACCTAAGAGAGACTCTCAGGTCGAGTCCCGCCCTGCATGGCGATTACACGGTGGTGGGAGGCGGACGAAGGAGGGAGTGCGCAAGGGGCGGGAGCTGCGTCTCTGCGCCCCACCCGTTTCTCCCTGGGCCAGGAGAGAGAGAGACAGTCTTTCAGAAGCGCACGCTGCACTAGCTCAGTGTAGAAGGGGTAACGCTCAGCTGACTCCCTCCTAGACTGGGGATTGACTCTGCAGGGTGTGCGAAACTCTCCGAAGGGAGTTGGAGAGAAGTACTTGACCCGGGGTGCGCGGTAGCGCGCCCAGTCGCGCCCAGTCGCGCCGAGCCCCGCGCAGGCACGCGCCTGAAGCCCCGCCCCGCCCGTGACGAGCGCGCGCGGGGCCTCTGCCCCATCCCTCGCCCACGCGTTCCCCTCCACGCTGCCTCCGCCGTTCCCCGCCCCCTCGCCTCAGGGGCTGCCCTCGTAGCTGCCTGACTTGAGGTCCGGCAGCTTCTGCTTTTCCTGCCCCTGCCGAGGGACCGAGGGAGCTCACCCCGTGAGCACCGGTGCTCTTGGAACACGTGGCCGCTTCGGAGCAGGTTGGAGTGAGCAGCGGGCGGCGCTGCGGGGACAGGCGCGGTGGGCAGCCCCAGGGGCAGCGGCAGGGTCCTGGCGGAGGGAGGACAGGGTTGCGGCGGGCGGACCGGTGTCTCCTTCACTTCGCCCTCCAGCCGCGGCAGCTGCAGCGGGACGCAGAGCTAGCCGAGCGGCTTCAGCTGCTAGCGGAGCGGCAGCGGTGCCTCCCCCTCCCCCCAGGAGACCACCAGGTACCGCCGCGCCCGCCTCACTCGGACCTTGGGGCCTAGGCCCCGGCGGCCAAGCAGGACGCCTGAGCCGGACTCGGGGTCGGCCCCGACTCCCTAAGATGGCCGCGCTGCCCTGCGGCCCCTCTCCCCTCTGTCTGAGACCCCCTTCTGGCCCCTTGATTCGCCTCTGAGCCCCGCTGACCGCACTTCTTGTCCCTCCCTCAGATCACCTCTCCTCGCGGCCTCGCCATGGCGACCTCCGGACAGACCTGCCTGCGGCGTAAGTAGAGCGATCTCTGCGGGATGGGGCGGCGGTGTCTGGGCAGCCGAAGCCTCCCGACCAGAAAACCGCAGCTTCTTTCCCCCTCTGTCTCCAAGGGCTTGGAAGTTCGCCCCTTTCGGTAGCCACTCTACCGTCTGACTTCCCTGGCTTTGCGGAGGAGGGGCTGGGTTGTTGGATTTCGGATAGGGGGACTGACTAGGCCTGGGGAGCTGGTCTGTGGACGCATTCACGTTCAGCTTTGACGAACTGAGAAGCAGAAAGTTATTAATTATCGGGTTCAGCTTTTGCAGGATTGGATCGGTCACGTTTTTAGAGGAAGTAGTAACCCCCCGTGTGAGGGCGCAAGGTCATTCATTACATGTGCTCTTAAGGGCGTGGACGTGCTATGTAGGATGAATGAGCTGGTGTAAAGACCTCAAATTGCTTGCCCTTAAGCCTCACAGCGTGGGCCGAGGACTTGAGTGTCATACTAGTATGTTTAAAGTGCATTTGATATTTAGTTGATGTAGGCGCTTGAGTGAAACATAAATGGCTGTATTTTTTTTTTATGTTTCAATATTTAAGTTTCATTAGTATGACTTATCTTTCTTTTTCTACTTCGGAATATTGGTTTTGATCTCCGTGAGGATACTAAAGGTTGAATAGGGGGGAGAGGGACTTGTCTTAGTTTTAAATCTTATCTCATTTGGTTAAATCAGCACATTCTAGTGAATTTTGGCAGGTATATCTGTATGTACAGATATATACGTGTGTATGTGTTTGATTCTTTGTACTAGTCTCATCCTAGGAAGTGAGGCTACAGGCACTGTGTAAATTTAGGAATAGAAAGTATTTTTATATATTTTGGAGGGAATTTCCCAAGTTTGTATAAACACTTAACTGTGATTATCTATTTTAGAAATAAGCCTTTGGTGCTGATACCTCCTTCATGGATCATACTAGACTACAGTGTTATTGTAGATTCTAGGGGTATCAAAACTAAGTTGGACTGCTTGGATTTAAAGGTAGCAGTGGGTCATTAGGTAGTTCTTAGACAGACTGTGGGAGAACAGGGACGTTAACACTGGAATGTTTCTTCCCACCAGCAATGTGTATTCCTCCATCATATGCTGACCTTGGCAAAGCTGCCAGAGATATATTCAACAAAGGATTTGGTAAGAACTGTTTTAAAAATTTTAGATCTGAAGTGAAAATGTGTGTTTGGATTGCTTAGTGAATTAGTAATTTCTTCAGATTGTAAATATCTTGCTGCAGTAATTCTTCTGTTAGCTACATTTAAGATAACGTTTCTTTTAAAAGAGTGCTGTAACAATCCACATTTCCCTCCATCCCACATTTCCTCCCTCCATCCCAATTTCCTCCTTTTTTTCATACTTAAGTTCAGGGAATTTATCTTTAAGAAAAAAAAACAATTGTGCTTTCATTTCCTTCGGATATAGTTTAGGCCTTGGTTGACTAGAATTACGATGTTTTACTGTTTTTGCTTTTATGGTGGTGACTCATAAAGGGTTATGGGTTTCTGCAAATAAATTTGGGTTTTGTTAAAGAGTTTGTTCCACACCCCACCCTCCCTATCCTTTAGATTATTTCCCCAGTTGTTCGGATTATTAATTCCAAAGCGAGGTATGCCTTTGAGATAAATGTTCTAAATGCCTGTATCATAATAAACTATTGACTATTCTGATCTTTAAGTTGAATTGATTTTCTGATCTGATGTTTAGGTTTGAAAAGCATGTTTTAATAAATGTTTTGTTAAGATGATTTGGAAGCTGCTTTTGAGGGTGGGTGCCAAATACACACCAGCATACTAGGAAAGCTTCATAGAGATGTTCTGTCCTTTACATGTTAGTTTACATAGAATAATTTAATTTGTTTTCATTTAAATATTGTATATCAACACACATTTTTATCCCCCTCTGAATATGTGAAATCTTTCTGGTTTCTGTTTTTTTAAATGTAGAGTCAGCTGTTGGTATGCATCTTTTATACTAAAAGATCATTTTGTTCTTTTTTGCTCTCTACTTGAAGGTTTTGGGTTGGTGAAACTGGATGTGAAAACAAAGTCATGCAGTGGCGTGGTGAGTGTTAGGTATTTGATAAGTTTTGATGAGCCTTTATACAATTTTTCAACCCGTAAGATAGTCATAACTGAAAGATGTCTACCCGTTTTATCTTAAAGAAGGGGCAAAAGATAAGGGAATTTTATCTTGATTATTTTGGCTTTGGAAGTGATTTCTGATTTTCATGTGGTCTTTTGCCATATTACTTTGTATGCACAAGGAACTCAGGAAAGACACTGGTCATGTGGGATTCTGTTTACTCAGTAAGGTTGCAAGCTTAAAGGCAGGGAACATGTTATACTTTTTTGTAACCCCTTCTTTTAATGCCTGTGGAAAACATTAAGAGTTCTGGGCATAAAAATATTCAGTAACTTAATTTGAGTGTACTAATCGTTTATGTAATGGTCATATTCTAGCAGCCTGCCTTGGGGAAGATTTCCACTTGTATTTTGTGAATTTAGAGAGTCCTAAATTTGAGTATTTTTAAAGAGGTTACTATTTTGATATTTGGATGTCTTGATCCTGCCTAACAAACTCCCTCAAAGAGTAAAGTAAAATTTAATTTTGTGTAATTTTTTTCTTCTGAAAGTTTTTGTTTGGGGATTGTTTTGGGGATGGGTATAGTGTGTGCATATTGAATATTATTGGTTATTTTGATAAATTCTTTCTACAGTTGTTAACTCCCTTAGTGCATATAACTGGTATTTATTTAAATTAATCATTTTGTAGTTTCTCAATGCCTAGACTTGGATTTCTTGGGTTTTATATTGGTCGCATCTGTTTTTTGGTTTCTTTGGTCTGAAAGGAAGCCTGAGTATTTAGTGTGGTTGAGTGACTTACTTGCTCAAGGTAACAGGTTACAGAGCAGTGACTTAGTGTTTGTTTTGTGTTCCCTCTCTAACCTATTGCCCCTTATAAACCACTTGCTGTGTATTTGCTGAAACACAAAAGGCCTTGTAAAAGTAGAAGACTCAATTCTTGTGTTTAAAAAGCTTGCTTGCTGGCTGGAGAGACAAAATAAACTTTAAATTAGGGAACAGTCAGAGCACTATCTAGTACTAGATTGTTTGATAAATCAGTATCTTTGTTGGAAAGGAAAGGCTTATTGTGGATAGGAATTTTATAAAATTAAGCTTAAAAACATGAAGGATATATAAGAGCTTGATTAAATATAGTATGTTTTAATATACATTTAATGTATGTAATTCAAAAACATGGTACTGATCTTGTAATATGTCCCTGGCCCCAAATAGTCTCATTTCTCACCTGAACTGCAAAGATGTCTGGGCCACTGCAGAAGGCAGAAGCCTAAATGTCTTGGTGAGGAGTGAGAGGGAGGGTATAAGCTCCACCAGTGGTATCATCTGACCCAATTCTGGTCCCAGATTACAGTGTGGTCTTCTTGGTTTTGTGTCTTGAGGACTCCTTGGCATGTACTTGGCGTGTATATAAGCTGGCTCAGTCTGTGGGCTGATGGGTGGCAGTGGGTGGGGCCTCAAGAATCATTAATCATTGTCACTCAGGACTAAAAATAGCTATTCGTACACATTTGCATTTCAAGTATCTGTTAGAACAGGCTCCATATATATTATATTGTTTTAGTAATGCATTCCTGTTGTGTAGAGCATGTGAAAATGTGCAAAGCTTTCAAAGTCTTCGTCCAGTTTAATCCTCCAGAAGTAGGTTTTGTTATTACAGTTGAGGTAACTGAGACCCAGGAAAGTGTCTTCTTCAGTGTTACTCATTTAGTAAATGCCAGCCAGAACTGGATGTCAGGACTCCTAATTTCATATCCAGTGTTCTTCCCTAACACAATTTGGTGCTTTTTAGTATGGGCATGAGTGCCAAGCTTTGACTTGAAATTTCTGTTACTGAAAGCATCTAATTTCAGGAGATTGTATATAAGACCTAAAGAATTGAGTCTGTTTCACGGCAGAGCGATAGTTACACAAATGATCTGTTTTCTAAGTAAAGGATGATTGGCCTTTTCTCCTTTTGATAGAGTTTTTGGTATTTCCTCATTCTGCAGGTATCACAATTTCAGGTCGAAGGCTTTTCTTTATTAGTTCAGATCAGCCATCTTTAAACTTGGCTTTCCAATGGCCTTAAGAGTATAACCATCATTAAGAGTCAGATCAGAACCCTCAAAGGGCATTTTTAACATTTTATTTTGGAAGATTTCAGTTGCTTGCCTGTATACCAAGCTCTGAAAGGTTAGATTTCTGGATTATCTGTAGCAGATTTTGAATTTCAGATAAGCCCTCTCCATATTATGCCTTCCTTTTCAGTTGGTGTGCAATTAGGGATTGGCAAGTTATTTATATTTGCTACAAACATAAGATTATATAGTACACTTCAAATTGATCACTGCATAGGTTGTTTTTTCTACTAATATCATCTGTTGTACAGAGTATAGTTTATATTATGCATGATATAAACCAGTTATAGAGTAAATCTCCTATAATTTCCCTCCCCGTTTTTTTTTTTAATGAGAATGTAAAGATGGTTGGAAAGGCATTAAACCTGATGAAGACTCTTTATGTCAGAAACAGAATATTGAGGTTACCAAAGAATTAAAAAAAAAAAAAATCTTTTGTTTGTGGCATAGATTCTTACAGTGGGGTGCTTTCCTTTTAAGGATTTTCAGGAACCATTTCATAGTAAATTGTGTATAAACTCAGATTTTAATGAAGGGGGTCTGTGATTAGCCATACTGACCTTTTTAGTGTCTCATTCAATATCAGGCAGATTGGAAGCAGTACTAAAACATCCATCCTCCCCCACTGATTTTTTTTGAATCCCAAATAAAATCACCTTAGCAGAAGTTTCCTTAAAAGTTGTATAGTTTGTTGTTCACTTGAGAATCAGATACAAGTAACTTTTGATCCATTGGTTGGAAATGTCAGCAGTAGTAAGATGTAGTGAGTAACTTACAGGCTAATTTGTCACTCTTGTATATACTCAGTAGCAGAGGGTAGGAGTGTTTGGGAAGCTAGAAAAAAGAGGATTAGTGAAATTATTGTGTTTCAGTGGGGTTTTGTGTGTGTGTGTGTGTGTGTTTGTGTAAATTAGGAAGTGGATTCTTCTAGGCTTACGAGAAAGTTCTTGAAGCTTGTCTTGTCTTCTTAGGAATTCTCAACATCTGGTTCATCTAATACAGACACTGGTAAAGTTACCGGGACCTTGGAGACCAAATATAAATGGTGTGAGTATGGTCTGACTTTCACAGAAAAGTGGAACACTGATAATACTCTGGGAACAGAAATCGCTATTGAAGACCAGGTAACATTTGAAAATGTGCTTTAGTATTAATTATTTTATTTTTGTATTTCAAAAAAGAAATAAAGCTGAAAACAAATCCTTTTTCTCTCGAAATAGATTTGTCAAGGTTTGAAACTGACATTTGATACCACCTTTTCACCAAACACGGGGTAAGCATGGGCATTTTTATCTGCTTTAAATTTAAAAGCATTCTTCTTTGGTATGTTTAAGAAAGGTGCACATTCAGGTGCCTTGTGGTGAATTTCTGTTTCTGCCTTTGGAACATAAGCAGTATGGTTGTTGACTTGCCTTCAAATATTTGCCTCTTATTGTGACACTAACATGTTTTTTATAGGCTTTTGTGACTGATAACCAGTTCTGCAAAGCAGTCTTCCTATGTTGGTGGTGATCCAGTCGCCCCTTGTGCCTGTCTTTTAGCATTGAGCCATATATTTTTTTTACCTCTTATGATTATCTTGCTATCTCTTATACAGGCATACCTTGGAGATATTGCAGGTTTGGTTCCAAACCACTGCAATAAAGTGAATATTGTAAAAAAGCGAGTCATATGGATTTTTTGGTTTCCCAGTGCATATAAAAGTTATGTTTACACTATACTGTTGTCAAGTATGCAGTAGCATTATGTTGGGGGGAAAAAAACAATGTACATACCTTAATTAAAAAATACTTTATTTCTAAAAAATGCCAACGATCATCTGAGCCTTCACCAAGTCGTAGTAGTAACATCAGAAGATCAGTGACCACAGGTCACTGTAACAAATATAATAATAATAATAAAGTTTGAAATATTATGAGAACTACCAAAATGTGACAACAGCAACACAAAGTGAACAAATGCTGTTGGAAAAAAAACACCCAAACAGATTTGCTTGGTTCAGGATTGCTGCAAACCCTCAATTGCTACAAACCCTGCTACAAACAGGTGCGGGGGGAGGGAAACACAGTAAAGTGAACTGCAGTAAAACAATGAAGTGTGCCTGTACTCCCCAGTTACAGTGAGGTTCATTTAAATCTGTTTTGTGCCCTCTATGCAGAAGTTATGTCTGTAAATCTTTCCCACTGACATCTGTTTTAAGACAGTTTGTTCTTTTTCCAGAAAGAAAAGTGGTAAAATCAAGTCTTCTTACAAGAGGGAATGTATAAACCTTGGTTGTGATGTTGACTTTGATTTTGCTAGACCTGCAATCCACGGTTCAGCAGTCTTTGGTTATGAGGGCTGGCTTGCTGGGTACCAGATGACCTTTGACAGTGCCAAATCAAAGCTGACAAGAAATAACTTTGCAGTGGGCTACAGGACTGGGGACTTCCAGCTACACACTAATGTGTGAGTATTTCTTTTGTGGGATATTATGATGTAGGACCTCAAAGTGGTATTGATGTCTCCTGTCATCTCCTGTGAATCTAAGTACAACCTAAAGGAGTTCTCTTAACATAAAAAGATCATCCTTGGGCATTTCTAGAATGCCCTTCAGAAGTGTACAATAAAAACCATTAGTCTGAGTTTTGGTGCTGAGAGAGTAAATGTTCATTTCACATGAGGCTTGATGTGCTTTGGATTTTTAGAAGAGGCTAAGATGGGAGTTGCTTGGTGGTCTAGTGGTTAGGATTTGGAGCTTTCACTGCCGTGGCCTGTGTTCAGTCCCCGGTCAGAGAACTGAGATTCCACAAGCTGCATGGTATGGCCAAAAAAAAAAAAAGGCTAAGACATTGCCAAACTCTATGTGCATTCATTTGACTTCATTGTCTGATGTGTGAGGTGCTCATTTGATAGGATTACCTAAAATGTATAGAGTTTTTACCTAACCCAAATTAAATGTATATGTAGAAAGGACTTAAAAAGAATTTTTTCCCTTATAAAAATGATGCATTGGTATATAACAGAAGTACAAAGAAGAAAACAAAAATGTTTCATAATCCCACCGTCTAGACGTATAATTTTTGTTAATTGTTAATGCTTTGGTGTTTCATCTTTTTATATGTGTGTATATAAAATACATACCAAAAAGGCTGTTTTATAACCTCCCCCACCTTAATACATTTTGATCATTTTCCTATAGCATTATGTATTCTTAGTGATGGTTAGTGGGTGCATGATAATTTGGATAGATATACCATGATTGATTTGACCAATCCCTGTTTTTGGACATAAGTTGGGAAAAGTCCTTTGATGACATTAAAAAATTTTTTTTTATTTATTTAGTTTTGGCTGTGTTGGGTCTTCGTTGCTGTGCGCGGGCTTTCTCTAATTGCGGTGAGCGGGGGCTGCTCTTCATTTCAGCGCGCGAGCTTCTCATCGCGGTGGCTTCTCATTTTGCGGCGCACAGGCTCTAGGTGTGTGGGCTCTAGAGCGCAGGCTCAGTAGTTGTGGCGTATGGGCTTGGTTGCTCCGCAGCATGTGGGGTCTTCCTGGACCAGGGCTCGAACCCATGTCCCTTGCATTGGCAGATGGATTCTTAACCACTGTGCCACCAGGGAAGCCCCAAAAAGACCTTTTAAAACTAAAGTTTTTAGTGGAACACTAGAGACCCATGTAAGCAATTGCTTTTATTTAAATGTAATGCTACAGTATCAGCCTTGTGCCTTAGACATTATTACATTGTCTAGTCTAGGTTGACTAATTTAAAATATCTTATAGAAATGATGGGACAGAATTTGGAGGATCAATTTATCAGAAAGTATGTGAAGACCTTGACACTTCAGTAAACCTTGCTTGGACATCAGGAACCAACTGTACTCGCTTTGGCATTGCAGCTAAATATCAGTTGGATCCCACTGCTTCCATTTCTGTGAGTATTGCTGTGGGCTTAGAATGGGATTTTGGTTGGGGGACTTAATCTTTGGGTATAATGGATTGTGTTGAAAATTTGAACTGTGGTTCACACAATTCCCAGTTTACACACAGATTGGGACTAGAACTAAGGAATGCTGCTTTTTTTGGTTGAGACAGAGATGTTTGCTATCCAGGCCATAGGAGTTTGTTTAAATTAACTTCAAAAGCTGCTGAAGTAGTGTAGATAATAACTGTGAGGGCCAAGCCTGTCCAAGCCCAGGGAAGCCATTGTTTTGGGCCCTGGGCAGTTCTCATTCTGGTTGGAAGGTAATAGTACTTTGTTACTTTGTGTTTGTCTTTAATGGTTTACAAAATATCTTCAGATTTGATCTGAGCAGCCAGTGGTACACATGCTGTTTTGCAAGTGAAGAAACCAAATCTTGGAGAGAGGAATGACTTAGACCACAGCTAGGGAAGGAAGGAAAGAGAGGTAGGGCCAGGACTGGACTTGCATGTCTTTTGATTTCCCTTCTCTCTAGGGTGACTAGGTAGCTCATCCTGCTTTGCCTGGGACTATCCCAACTTTAGCACTGAAAGTCCTGCATCCCAGGAACTCCCTCCCCTCTATCGTGGGTTGGTTGGGTTGCATGGCCACCCTAGTCCTGTCCTTATACTCTTTCTGCTATTTCTTCCTTCAGTCATAGTGGATTGTGGTAGGAGGGAGTACAGTGTCTAAGGGTATAGAGCGCTGGCTCCAGTTTCAGGCAGATAAGCAGCTCTTCATGTGTGTTAGTTGCTTACAGGTCAGGCACTGTATGTACTAGAATGAAAGAGTTAAACCTTCCGTGAGAGTTATTTCTGTTACATAAAGTCATCTTCATTCCTGAGGATGATATGTTTTGATAATTTAGGCAGTTAAGTTTTAGCCCCATTCTTGTTTTAGCTTAGCAGAGTTGTAATGAGAGAGAATGAGAAACACCCGGAATGCTTTTCCTATTGGCAAGGCAGTGATTCATTTATTTTTCCCTTCTCTATTTCTGACTACACTGTAGCAGTAAAATCCTCAGGATTCACACAGCACACTGTGCTGTGGTAGCTACATTGCTATTCTCTTCAAATATATGTCTATGGCACCATCACAGGTTTAATGCCAGCAGAAGATGCAGCTCTCTCACAGTCTAAAATGGGAAGGCAGCTTGGGACCTGTGTGCCACTGACTTCTAGGGATTAGTTTGGAAAACTATTGAATATTTAGCATGGTCCATCTAAGTAGTGCTGCTGTTACCCTAATCAAGCATCACCCCTGAAGCACTGCATAATGCTCCATTAGTTTCATGGTTGACTCCTAAAATAGTAGGAGCTATTTTATTGTTTGGGGCTCTTAATTTGTTTGGCAAAAGATGGTTACTAGTGGGGCATTTCTTCCTTAGACAAATAACTCACATGGTCATTGGTGGCTCATGAAGACTTGGCTGTAGTGCCAAGTGAATACAAGTTTTGTTTCTGTGACTTTTGCCTGTATTGTTGGATCATTTCTCTCTCAATTGGGCTGTTTTGATATACATTACAAAAGAGTGTAGACATCAAATCACTACCAAGTGTGTTTTTTTTGTTTTTTTTTTTTTTTGCGGTACGCGGGCCTCTCACTGTTTTGGCCTCTCCCGTTGCGGAGCACAGGCTCTGGACGCGGAGGCTCAGCAGCCATGGCTCACGGGCCCAGCTGCTGCGCGGCATGTGGGATCTTCCTGGACCGGGGCACGATCCCATTTCCCCCGCATCGGCAGGCAGACTCTCAACCACTGCGCCACCAGGGAAGCCCCCAAGTCTGTTTTGATCCCAGAGGCTGTTTGTTACCTTTTTATTACCATAGCACTCAAAATGCTGAAGAGCAAAGTTATCTGACTAGGCAACCTAGACCATGGAGAGCAGGGTGAGATGCCCCCATTTACAGCCTTAGGCCTCTGGTATGGCTTAAGTGATGTCAGTAGTGGGAGAGAATGGAGCTTGAAGCTTCTCCTAACCATGTCTTGCTCTCCAGGATTCCTTCCAGCTCTTGAAAGTCTGTGACTAAAATCCTAAAATAGTAGAATTGTACAAGGAGGGAAGGGGTCTGGATTGGTAAATGCCCCTTTGGAACGCCTTCTTAAGCACAGTCTAGTTATATACAGCCAAGACTCAAGGGCATTAATGAGAGGTGTGAGAAAGTGAGGTGAAGGTGTTGTAGTCAGTCTCTTTCTTCAGAGGAAGTGCTTGTCATTTGGAGATTTAGAACATGCATGGTTTAGATTCTTTAGGAATACCCCTGAAAGTAGTGTCGTAGTCACAAATTTAAACTATACATACACATGCCATACTTTGAGGGTGGTGTGTGTGTCAATGTCATGTAGTTAGCCTGGTGAACTCCATTACGCACATTCTGGTATGGTTTTATGTGCTAGATTAGACTCAACAAGGACAGTTTTAATGAGAGTGCTTAGGCTTTTGTGCTATATGGACAGTTTGGGGTCTGTGGACACATCCCAAAAGATTGCAAGAGTTTTGTGTCCTGCTGACAATTCGAATTTAGTGGATGAGGATTAAGTGGCACCTAGTTTTTGCTTAGCTTAATACAGTATTAAATTTTATTAACTCTTGTGGAAAAGTGTGTCATAATTGTATGATAGGGAAACACCCAGGGGCTTTGTCTCTCCATTCAAAAATTTGTCTTATGTTTGTTTTTATCTTAGGCAAAGGTCAACAATTCTAGTTTAATTGGAGTGGGCTACACTCAGACTCTGAGGCCTGGTAAGTATTAAGGATTGTTTTGATAGTGGTTTCAAAATTAGTTTCATTTCTCAGCTTCTTTTTATTTATTTATTTTTTAAGTGGAAACTTTTGAGTTTATGCTTCAAAAGGCAGTATTAAGAGGATGAAAAGACATACCATAGACTGAGAAAAATGTTTGCAAATCATACAAAGGACTTGTACCCATAACATGTAAAGAAAGAACTCTTACAACTCATTAATAAATATGACAAACAACCCAATCAAAAAATGGCAAAAGACTTGCAAATATATTTATATGAAGACATACAAATAGCTAATTAGCACAGGAAAAGGTGCTCAGTGTCATTAGTCATTAAGTAAGTGTAAATTAAAACCACAATGAAATACCACTTCTACCCACTAGAATGGATATAATAAATCAGTAGAAAATAGCAAGTGTAGATGAAGATAAGGAGAAGTTAGAGCCCTCATACAGTGCTGGCATGCACATAAAATATTACAGCCACTTTGGAAAACAGACTGTTAGATTTTTTTTTAAGATCTTTCTTGGAGTATAATTTCTTCATAATACCATGTTAGTTTCTGTTGTACAACAAAGCAAATCAGCCATATGCATACGTATATCCCCATATCCCCTCCCTCTTGAGCCTCCCTTCCATCCTTCCTATCCCACCCCTCTAGGTCATTGCAAAGCACCGAGCTGATCTCCCTGTGCTATGCTGCTGCTTCCCACCAGCCAACTGTTTTACATTTGGTAGTGTACATATGTTGAAACTTCTCTCACTTCGTCCCAGCTTTGCCCTCCCACCCCATATCATCAGTTCCATTCTCTTAATGTCTACCTCTTTATTCCTGCCTTGCAACCAGGTTCATCAGTACCATTTTTTCTTTTTTTTTTAAGATTCCGTATGTATGCTTTAGCATATGGTGGTTTTCTCTTTCTGACTTACTTCACTCTGTATGACAGACTCTAGGTCCATCCACCACACTGCAAGTAACTCAATTTCGTTTCTTTTTATGACTGAGTAATATTCCATTGTATATATGTGCCACATCTTCTTCATCCATTCATCTGTCGATGGACTTCTAGGTTGGTTCTGTGTCCTGCCTATTGTAAATGGTGCTTGCAGTGAACATTGGGGTTCATGTGTCTGGTTTTCTCAGGGTATACGCCCAGTAGTGGGATTGCTGGGTCATATGGTAGTTCTATTTTTAGTTTTTTAAGGAACCTCCATACTGTCCTCCATAGTGGTTGTATCAATTTACATTCCCACCAGCAGTGCAAGAGGGTTCCCTTTTCACCACACCCTTTCCAGCATTGATTGTTTCTAGCTTTTGATAATGGCCATTCTGACCAGTGTGAGGTGATACCTCATTGCAGTTTTGATTTGCATTTCTCTAATAATTAGTGGTGTTGAGCATCTTTTCATGTGCCTCTTGGCCATCTGTATGTCTTCCTTGGTGAAATGTCTATTTAGGTCTTCTGCTCATTTTTTTTTTTTTTTTGTGCCGTACGTGGGCCTCTCACTGCTGTGGCCTCTCCCATTACGGAGCACAGGCTCAGCGGCCATGGCTCACGGGCCCGGCCACTCCGCAGCATGTGGGGTCTTCCCGGACCGGGGCACGAACACATGTCCCCTGCATCGGCAGGTGGACTCTCAACCACTGTGCCACCAGTGAAGCCCTCTTCTGCTCATTTTTTAACTGGATTGTTTGTTTTTTTGATATTAAGCTCCATGAGCTGTTTGTATATTTTGAGGTTAATCCTTTGTTGTTTCAATTGCAGATATTTTCTCCCATTCTGAGGGTTGTCTTTTTGTCTTGTTTATGGTTTCCTTTGCTGTGCAAAAAGTTTAATTAAGTCCCATTTGTTTCTTTTTGTTTTTATTTCTGTTACTCTAGGAGGTGGGTCAAAAAAGATCTTGCTGTGATTTATGTCAAAGAGTGTTTTTCCTCTAAAAGTTTTATAGTGTCTGGTCTTACATTCAAGTCTTTAATCCATTTGGAGTTTATTTTTGTGTATGGTATTAGGTGGTGTTATAACTTCATTCTTTTACATGTAGCTGGTCCAGTTTTCCCAGCCCCACTTATTGAAGAGGCTGTCTTTTCTCCACTATATGTTCTTGCCTCCTTTGTCGTAAATTAGGTGTCAATATGTGCATGGGTTTATCTTTGGGCATTCTATCCTGTACCATTGATCTATATTTCTGTTTTTGTGCCAGTACCATACTGTCTTGATTACTGTAGCTTTGTGGTATAGTTTGAAGTCAGGGAGTCTGATTCCTCCAACTCGTTTTTCTTTCTCAAGATTCAGCTTCTTCTTTTGCAAACCTTTCAAGCATACAGAAGAATTGACAGAAAGTACAGTGAACACGTTTACCTTTTGCCACAGTTTTTTATTCCTTTCCTTTTTTTTTTTTTATGCTGGGCTGTTTGGAAGTTGCAGCTATCATGACATTTCCCTAAATGCTTCAGCATGCATCTCCTCAGAATAAGAACATTCTCCTGCATAACCACAATACTGTTACCACACCTGAGAAAGTTAACAGTGATTCCATATTATTACTTAATATCCATTATCTATTTACTTTCCTCACTTGTACCTGAAATGTCTTGTAGTAATTTTTATTTCTCCAATCATAGTTCACTCATTGCTTTGGTTGTTTGGTCTCTGTAGTCTCATTTACTTTACATAGTATTTTGAGCCTTGCTGTGTTTTCTGGAGCAGTATTCTCAAATACCAGTGTGTGCATGAATCACCTTGGGAATCTTATTAAAATACATAGGCCTGGGGCGAGGGGTTCTGACTTTCTAACAAGCTCTTAGGTGATGCCAGTGTTGCTGGTTCTTGAACCACCAGTTGAAGAGCAAGGTTCTAAAGCACTTGGAACTTTTTCCCCAGACTTTGACTGTTTTGAAACCTAAAGAAAAGAATGGTACCACGAACACTCATACCTTCCCCACGTTGACCAATTACTAACATTTATTTTGTTTGTTTTATCTCTCCATGTCTCTATACATAATCCTTCTTTTCTTTTTTCCCCACATATCCTTATGAATTATTTAAATATGTTTTCCAAACACATAGGCACATCAGCCCTAGCATACATATCATGAGTAAGACATTTTTAACTGCATCATTTTAAAGACATCATAACTATAATACTGTTTTCACAGCTAAGGGAATTAACATTTTGAAATAATACTTAATATATAGTATATATTTGGATTTCTGCACTTGTCCCAAAAGTGTCTCTTAATTGTAGCTTTTCCTTTCCAGGATCCAATTATGGTTGTCTTTTAGTCTGGATAGTGTATTGAACATGATTGTATTTTCCAGAGCTGTTTGAGCTTTATTATGAACGTTCTTATGCTCTGGGACTTGATGCCTTCTTTACTGTGGATGTGCAAATGAATTGTCTGGTGTCTCAGATACTCCCCAGCGCCCTCTGGTGGCTGGCACTAGTAGGTCATCTGACAAGCTGAGGAAAAGTGACAGGTTGTGGCGTGACTGCAGACTCCCATGAGGTGTTTCAGGCACATGATAGTTGTCTGCTTTTGTTTACAGGTGTGAAGCTTACACTGTCTGCTCTGGTAGATGGGAAGAGCATTAATGCTGGAGGCCACAAACTTGGGCTTGCCCTGGAGCTGGAGGCTTAATCCAGCTGAAAGAAACCTCTGGGAATGGATATCAGAAGATTTGGCCTTAATATATTTCCAGTGTGACCAGCAGGCTTCCCCCCCACCCCCACCCAAGAAGGTGATCAAAACAAAGGATGATCTAAACAAGAGCTGTATTTTAAATATTTAGGCAGTTACTTGTTAGCTGGTTTCTAGTTGAATTGGTTATCTATCTAGTTACCAATGCTGCAGTCGTGCAGTCACCTATACATTATTTAAATGTATTTAACTGTTAAATGTCCTACCCACCAATAATGAAATAGACCTTTATGAAAACTGTGCAATTGTGTGCATGTTTGTTTTTATGTTTCTTTTAACATTGAATATTGCCATTGAATGAGATGGATCAGTGGATGTTTTAAGATGAGGTTAAAATTTTTTGTTAATTTCAACCATCATTAGAATTACTTTTAGTATCCCAGAACATTACAAGTTATGAATAAAACAAGTATACGTAATTAATGACTCTTAAGTATTTGCAGAGTTAAAAACTTGGCAGCTAGGGTCAAATCTTCCTTGTTTCTAGCTAGTACTTTATTTTTCCAGTGAGCATTTATTTTGCTCTTTTCATGAATCTGTGCCACAGAGTCCTCTGACCCGAGAGTAACTCCATGAGATTTTTAGACTGCAATAAAGTAAGAAGATACATGCCTTCATATCTTCAGTTTGTAAATTTGAAAAATTACATTGGATCATCGTGAACTCCAGGAAGAGTTAGCAAGTGATGAAAAAAGAGAAATGAAGGGATGGTGCTGAAGGTTGTATACACCCACCACAACCCTTTGGGTTATTGCTTTGGAAATGATCCAGGCCCTAGTTAGGTGGGATGGGACGAGGTGTAGGGAAAGGGAGTAAGGCGTAGACAGACAGTGTCAGTACCCAGAGGGTCTGTAGAATGTAAGTGTATGGGCCCCAGTGAGAGGCCGTTACTCGTTTCTTTTCAGGCAGGCACTGAGAAGCTTGGGCCTAAGTTTGTGACGAGAGTGCCTTCAGGCTATGTGGCCATTGGCCTAAATCTGGACTTGAGCTGAATGATAGAAATTAATAGATGATTCTGGTTGGAAAAGTAGGAAAGAGGAATTTTGATGGGAGAAGTGTTAGAAAGATACCATCAAAGGTTAGAGAAGGGTTTTGTTGAACAAATTCTTAATACTAGATCTGTGGTATAGTTTGAAGTCAGAGAGAACAGATAAGAAAATGTAGTACTTACTCATTACCCCAAAAGTGATACATGCTGAAAATTTCCAGGTCAAGAAGAATCTGATGAGAGATTAGCAGCCCAAACAAGCTTTCCATACAGGTGGAATGGGGGGCACAAAGGCCCCTTCTGATCTCACTGTTTGTCCTAAGGGACTGGCTGGAATTGCCTATTGAATAAGACACATAACTTAATGGCAGTAAGTTGGAATTTGAACCAGTTTGTTTGAATCAGGCAGGACCTATTGCTAGGTAAGAAGAAAAACAGGAAAGCGTGTCTGCAAGCTAGGTATGAAAGTGGCTCTTGTGTTTTCAGGATACTTAAGAGTAAAATGGACCTATTCACCCATGTGATTCTTATATACTTTTATAAGTGGGAGAGAGGATAGTTTACAGCTAGGTTCCTGAGGGTTGTCTGAAATGCAAGTATATATCCCAAATACTGTAGGGTTATGAAAGTTGCCAGCTGTGGGTTCATGGGGCTCCTGTGGCCTTGATATGTTAGAAATTAATAGATGATTAATTTATTAATCAGCAGCCTCCAGGTTCAGTTCCACCACCCAGGCCTAACAGATGGTGGCAAAACCTAATTCTAGGCTGATGCCATTACTGCCTGAGGCCTGAGGCAGTGTTGGTGGAAAGGACACTTCATATCTGAGCCTGGTCTTCATTTGTGGTGTGGAGATAAGATCTTCCTATGGATTGTGGAGGTTTAAACCACAGAGTGAAGCACCTGGTTCCCTCTCCACCTTGGCTCATAGGTTTATAGATGTTTGTGTTGGAAAGCTTAACTTTCTCTTCATCTTCCTCTGGGGAACTTGTTAAAAATTGCCTCCTACCTATTGGCCTGTCTGCTTCACACCTCTGGCCAGTGATCCCACTCAGTGTCTCATGTTCTTCAAGGACTTCATGGGGAGGAGAGGATACATACTCCAGTCAACCTTGAGGTCCTCAGGTCTAAGTCAAGTGGCCTGGTCTCAGGTGATGTTGACCAGGCCCTACACTGCAGAGGTGAGGCCAAGCTGACAGTTCTGTGACAACATGGGCAAACGGCCAGCAGAATTGGCATAACCTACAACACTTAACGGAGCAAGGCCCTTTTCCTGCCATCAGATCCCAGATTGGTCTCCACCGGTTCCAGCTGCAGTGAACAGGAACTTCATTCATTTGCCCCTCTTAGGAAGAGGTGTCAGAGACCACAGGGGCTCTACCAGGTTTCCAGCCCTCAGATCCTGTGGAGGCAAATCTCCACAAGGAGCTGGGGTTTCTGACCAACTGCAGGTGGGCAGGTCAGTTAAAACTTTTTTTTTTTTTTTGGCGGTACGCGGGCCTCTCACTGTTGTGGCCTCTCCTGTTGCGGAGCACAGGCTCCGGACGCGCAGGCTCAGCGGCCACGGCTCACAGGCCCAGCCGCTCCGCGGCATGTGGGACCTTCCTGGACCGGGGCACGAACCTGTGTCCCCCGCATTGGCAGGCGGACTCTCAACCACTGCGCCACCAGGGAAGCCCCAATTAAAACTTTTGATATCCTGCTTCCAGTCAGCTGGAAGCTCCTATGGTCAGGCTACAGCCCTGGTGCCAGAGGGTCCTCAGGAGTGTGCCAGGGAGGGGATGAACATCTGTGGCCTCAAGGCTCCCTTTTGTTGAAGATGTAGCCAGTGCGGGGCCTTCACTCCCTACCCCACTTCAGCACATACGGAGGCTCAGAAGATCAAGATCGTCGTGTCCCAAGCCTCACTTTATTGTCAGATTTAAAACTCGGTGTCAATGGCTGGGGGTCCCAGGGCCTCTCCCTTGAGGCCACTCGCTAGGGGCCAGCCCTAGATCTTGAAGGCTAAGGTGAGGCCGTCGCCCAGGGGCAGGAGGCTGATGTGGACCCTGGCATCCCGCAGAATGCGCTCATTCAGGTTTTGCACACACTGGGTCGCCTTGTCCTGCGGTTTAGGCTGCAACACCTCTCCACGCCACAGGACCTGCGGAGGGGCGGGGCATCGTGGGGGTGGGGCCTGGGGGGGTGCATGAGCAGGAGGTGGGGTGAGAGCTGGAGACCCAGGACCTGAGTAGGGGAAAGTGGAAAACCTGGGGACTCAGTTTGAATACCTGGGGGCAGGAGCTTACGTGATTGTACTAGGCGGGGCTCTGGGGCAGGGGGGCGAGGAGGAGCCCAAGGAAAAGACGGACCCAGCTCAAGAGGGTCTTTCTTCTCTTCCGGGGCTGTCCCTTACACTGAGCACAGCGAGGACGCCTCCGGGTCGCAGCAGCTGCAGGCACCGCTCGTAGTAGGCGGTGCAGTTCTCCTTGTCCGCATCCACCACAGCCACGTCGAAGGTGCCGGCCTCGCCCGCTGCCAGGAGCTCATCTTGCGGGGGAGGGAGGGGCAGATGCAGCTGAGTCTGCAGGCCCCAGCGGCCGGAAGACCCCGACCAGGCCGGCCCAGGCGCTGTGACCATTCAGGTACTTGAGGGCCCCTGCCTGCCACTCTGCATGTGGCTGCGTACCGGGTGGTGGTGGGGCTGTCATTGCCCAAGCCCGCCCGTTGGACCGGGTCACTACCTCGCGCCGGGTGGTCCCATTTGGGAAATGGCGCCAAGGCCCTTTCCGCTCCGTTGCTCACCCAGGGTCTCCAGGGCGGGTTTCAACCGAAGTTCGATCTTGTGCTCCTCCTCGGCCTGCGTGCGAGAGGAGCGGGGTCAGAGTCAGCATGTCCTTTCTCCCGGAGCTGAGTGGCCGGGCTCCAGGGGCCCGACGAGGGCCTCAGGTGTGTGGGGCACTCACCTGCCTCCACAGGGGACGTCCCAGCTCCGGGGGCCCTGCGTCCACCTCGCAAGTCACCACGCGCCCGGCCGGGGGCAGCGCTAGGGCCAACGCTAGGGCCGAGTAGCCTGTGAAAGTGCCTGGGGATGTGGACACGGACAGGCTCAGGCCAGAGTGGGGCGACGGCCCAGTGACTCCGGCCCCCAGTGACCCCAGCCGCGTGCCCTACCCAGGTCCAGTGCCTTCTTAGCCTTGATGAGGCGAGCCAGGTTGGCCAAGAGCTGGGCCTGCTCACAGGTCATCATGGAATCCCCCTGCGGCTGCTCCAAGGTCAGCTGCTTGGGGGGAGGAGAGGGTCGCACTAGCGCTGCCAGTCACCCAGCTGAGCCCCAGGTTTAGAGCCCCAGAGGCGTGGCTGTGGGCGTGGCCCAGGGGCGGACCCTCATGGAACGCCCAACCGTGCCCGGCCTGCGCGGACGGGGGCCACCGACCAGCCCAAGGTCACGCAGCCACGTGGGTCCCTCCCGGCCCGAGGTGGGCGCCCGTTCCCGCTTCCGGCCCTGCTGACCAGCCGCAGGCTCCGCAGCGCCGGGTGCTCCCGCATGGAGCGGCTCAGCAGATACTGCCACAGGGGGCTGTCCTCAGGGGGCAGCAGGCGCTTCTCTCGCCGGGATCGCCATGGAGGGAACCGTCTCCCTGCCGGGGAGGGGTGGTGCTGGGTCAGGGCTTGGGGCTCCAGGGCGCCAGGGGTGAGCCTCAGCCGCAGCCAGCCTCGCGGGTTCACGGGCTCTGCTCCTGCGTCCGCCCGCCCGCGGGGCCTCTGCCGAGGGTGCCGAAGGCCCGGCCCTACTCACCCAGGAAGAGGCCGCTGGCGAAGGCAGCGCCCAGCGCGGCCGAGCCCAGGGCCAGCGCGGCGGGCACAGAGAGCCGGGGCACGGGCTGGGTCATGGTTCGGGCAGGAGGCAGCGGCGTCCAGGTCACTTGCGCTAGGGCTACTGGGACCACCCTGGGACCCGCGGGCCCTCGCGGCTCCAACTTGCCCGGGCAGTGCCCTCGGAGCCGCGGCCTCGACCACCATCTGGCGGCCTCATGGCCTTACTGCAAGCACCGCCCAAGTGGGTCAGTCGTCATCTAGTGGCCGCTTTCGGAACTGTGCCGGCGGCTATGCTGCTTCCTCATCTCTACCATTTTTGCTGAGAACCCCCAGGGGCATATGTGGGTGGGCGAGTAGAACGTCGGTATAACAGGATACTGACAGGTACAAATGATAGAAATTAAAGGAACCCTGGGAGGGACCGAGAGGATCAGGGGGGCCTCTTGGGGGAGGTCACCAAGGATGTCAAGTTGAAGGAATGTATGTTTGGGGGAGTTGGGGTTTGGGAGCCCTGGGTCAGATCTGGTTGATGGGGTGCTGAGACAACACCCTAAGTTAGAATCATGCTCTTGGGTGCCAGCTAGGCTTGGGTGTGAGATCTTGGGCCCATCAGTCTCTGAGCCTCAGTTTCCTTTGTGTAAAACTGGGACCACTGTCTTACTATTAATGGCACCAGATCCCATAGCCTGGCACACAGTAGCTGCTCAAGAAGTGGCAGCTGCTGTTATCATAAGTTGAAGATATCTTGGGGAGGAAAGATCAGAGGGCAGGTGAAGTCCCCTTGCAGGGCTGTTCCGCAGGGATGCTATCCAGTGAACAGTGATGGGAACACTAACTGTGTGCCGAATGGGGCGAGGCGAAAGAAGCTGTCCTTGCTTGTGTTAGTGAAGCTGGGCTCAGAGACCACAGGACACAGGGAACTTGTGTGTCCCAGCTTCACAATTTTCTCTTCTGTAAAATGGGGTTCTTAGCAGTCCTGACCTCTTGGGAGATGAAATGAGAAAATCCAGGTGAAGGATTCACACAGGGCCTGGGACTTAGTGGGCTATAGCTGTTACATTTAAAATGAGTCAGATTCCATCAGCCGTTGCTCCACAGCTGTCCCCTGACACCAGCCTTCAGCAACCACACTGGGCAGACTGGAGCCCCACTGGGGGCTTTCTAGGCGAGGCTCAGCCCCAGCAAGGCTCAGGGACAGGCTTATTGGGGGAGGTTGGTGAGGGAGCGGTTTGGCTGAGGCTGAAGACGGGGCGAACTAAAGAAGCCCAGATCTCAGAGCCTGGGACTGACTGGAGCTGCGGGAGCTCTGGGCCCGCGGGAGGCCACGCAGGAGCGTGGACACACAATGAGCTCTTCTGACCCGGGGGAAACCAGAAGTGCTTTCATGGTTCCTCTGCTGAGACCCTTCCACCAGGCCAGGCGGCATTGGGGCACTGGGCTCAGCCGGGGCTGCAAACCGGCGCTCTCTTTCCTGTCTGGGGGTCTGGGTTTGGGCAGGCCCCCAGCTCACACCAGAACCTCCCTCCCCCCACCTGGCTTCAGGCCGGAGCCGGTGGAGGTGGGAGGCGGGCGGGGAGGGGAGGCATGTCACCATATATCCCCCTCAGATTAAAAAACTAATTTGAAAAGATTAATGTATTCCATTCTTGTTACGCTGGCTCTGATACCCCTGGGCCTGCGGCTGCTCTGCCTCCTGATTATTGAATTTTTATGGCCTGGTAATTAATTGCAGATTCCCTGTTTTGTTCTATTTCTTTTTCTCTGACATTTTAATTTCAACAAAAAGCAGTGGTCTCCATGCAGGTTCTCTCTGGAGATCCTAATGGTCTATAAAACAGAATGACTTATAGACGTGGCACCCACTTCAGTTGGTGAGCGATTGTTTGAAACCTTGCTGATCACGCAAAATTTAATTTTTCCACCTCCCTCCCCCGTTCGCTACTCATTTCTTGTCTCTTCCATTACAGCGCCGGTGTCTCAGTTCACAATGACGGGAGCAAAGTGTCGCCTCCGAATCTGTTACAGGGCCTTTTCCTAGAAGACCAGGGGCTGAAGACAAAGTAGGTTTGGGTTCTTTTCCTTGGAGGTGGCCCCAGTGGTGGCGGTGGAAGCTGGGCCTCCCCAGAGGGCCACGTGGATGTGGGCAGCTGTCTCCAGGGGTGCGGGAGGATCATTTCTGCCTCTCTCAATTGCCCTTTTTGCCAAGTGCAGCTGCCCCGTTAGGCACCAAGGCACCTGCTGGTCATGAGGGCAGAGAGGATGGGTGCCCATACATGCTGTTGGGTCGACACCAGGAAGTCAGGGGGTTTGACCCCTGCCAAATTCTTAGCCAGACTGGGTCACTGGAAACAGCTGTTCACAAAAATGGATCTGGTAGAGGCCCCTGAGTTACTAACCTAATGCCCCCAACCCCTACTTCTCCCAGCCCTGCTAACATCACACAGGCTGGGTGCCTTCCCCCAGGACCCCCCCAGGACTGGGCGGGGTAGGGGCAGAAGAGTAAGGTTATGGAGTCAAGTTGGGCCTAAAGGATTAGAATTCAGATATCTTCAGGGGTCAGGCAGGCAGGTGAGGGGAGGCGGTAGGGAGCAGTGGGGACTGTGGTGTTCCAGAACTGATGCCCCATCAGGTGTGGCGGCTCCTCAGCTCCCGCTCATGTGGCCATGTGGGAAGAAGAGCATATTGTGGCTGGAGCTTCTGATTTTTCAAAAGAGGTTGGAAATCTGGCTTTTAATGTGAAATCTCACAATTTAAAACACCTGGGTTAGGCTTTTTTTTTTTTTTACGCTCCATGTCAGCCAAACTGAACACATCTTTGATCTTTGTGTCTGACCTGGCCCATAGGACAACTGTTTCTTCTGATTTGGACCATGTGTCAGAGAAGTTAGGACATAGGAGTGGAGTCTGTCGGGGCCAGAGAGGCCTCACTGGCTGGCTGATCACCCCCAGTCCCCAGTCCCTGCCCCAGGAATCCTCCTCCTACCTTTGGGCCCTTCAGTCCCCTTCCTGTACTTATGGGCTCTTACCCGGCAGCTGTGGTTCTCCCAGAGGTGCCTGTGAGCCTTTGTCCAGGGCTTGCCTTCTTTAGGCCTCCTCTCTCCACAGACAAACTTGCAGCCTGGAGTCTGACCACATCTGGGTGAGGTCTGCCGAGCTTTTCACCTAAGACTTCGGGGGCAATGCTGTGACTCTAGTGGCTCCGGGGGCCGTGGTGGGCCGAGTGGGCTGATGCAGACAGACCGTGAATCAGGAGCTTCTGGGGCCCCTCAGATGAGCGGGGGAGGGTGGGGGCCACGGCCTGCTCCCACCTCCTCTGTGCTGAGATGCTGTGGAGCTGGCGCTGGCAGTGCCCTGGCCTCTCATGCCTCAGTTTCCTCATCTGGACAGGCTGAATGGGAAGTGACAGCATGGGCTCTGGAGTCTGAGGGACTTGGGTTCAAACGCTGGTCCACCACTCACTTTGTGGCTGTGTGAGCTCTGAGTTTCTCAGCTAGAAAAATGGGGATGATCCTTCTGTCTTAGTGTTCTGTGCTGTGTAATGAACCACCACATGCTGAGCGGCTTAAAACAATGCCATTTTTTATCTCGTGGTTCTGTAGGTCAGGAGTCAGGCCAGGCCTGGCTGATCCTCTGCTCAGGGTCTCACCAGGTGGAAGGCACCTCGAATACTTCTGGTGTTTCAGATCACTCTGCCTTCCTTTTCTGCTTTTCAGAGTTCACGTGATTCCAGGGGACCCACCTGCCTAATCCAGGATAATCTCTCCATTTCAAGGTGAGCTGGTTAGTGACCTTAGTTCCATCTGCAAAGTTCCCCTTGCCATCTGAGTTGATGACCGAGAGTAACATTGGTGGTAGAGATCATGAGAGAGTGGTCAAATTCTGCCACAAACTGCAGCCTCTCAGTGTGGTTGTCAGGACGAAGATAACCCTGCCAAGTTCCCGTCCCCCCTCTTTGAGAACCATGCTGTGAGGTTTTTGGTTTGTTTTGATTTTTGGCCGCGCCACGCGGCATGCGAGATCTTAGTTCCCCGACCAGGGATTAAGCCTGGGCCCCCTGCATTGGGAGCGAGGAGTCTTAACCACTGGACCACCAGGGAAGTCACATTAGGTATTTAAATACAGAGGATTCCCTGCTACTGCATAGACAGAATGGGCGGTGGGCATGTTCCTCACAGCCACCCTCTCAAGAAGCTAGCATTGCCCCCGTTTTCCAGATGTGCAAACTGAGGTTCCCAGATGTCAGGTGACATATAAGTGGCAGAGCCAGGTGTGAACCTGTCCCTGTCTCAGCTTCACATAAGAGTTTGTCATCTCACCACTGGCCCAAGTCCAGAGCTCCTATATCCCCTGGAAGTTCATCGAGTTCTCTTGAGAGGCTTCCACCATGCGCCAGAGATTTACCCGTGATCCGATTTCTCTGGTTCAACTCAGGTCCTGGCATTTGGGTGTCTCTGGGAGTCCCCAGTGGATGACTTAGGTGTGTGTTTCATGGTGTCACCTGCTCCTTTCTTCTTCTTTTTTTTTTTTTTTAAATAAATTTATTTCTTTGTTTTTATTTTTGGCTGTGCTGGGTCTTCGTTGCTGCACGTGGGCTTTCTCTGATTGCGGTGAGTCGGGACTACTCTTCGTTGCAGTGCATGGGCTTCTCATCGTGGTGGCTTCTCTTGTTGAGGAGCACGGGCTCTAGGTGCGCGGGCTTCAGTAGTTGTGGCGCACGTGCTCAGTAGTTGTGGCGCATGGGCTTAGTTGCTCTGCGGCATGTGGGATCTTCCCGGACCAGGGATCGAACCCGTGTTCCCTGAATTGGCTGGCAGAGGCTTTCAAATTCTTAACCACAGTGCCACCAGGGAAGCCCTGCTCGTTTCTTCTTGATGGGATGGCCAGGGTGCCACTATCAAAGCCACTCCTGGGTGTCATCGCTTTTGCCGGACACCTCAGCTGACACTCAGGAGCCGTCAAATGGTCAAGACTTCATGGGGGTCCTTTTGAGAAATAGCAAAGAAAGTCCCCCTGCATCTCTTCTCTCTCCTCCTTGAGACACTGGTGTACGTTGTGAATCCTTCCTTCCCCAAAAGAAGACAAACACACACGTCCCAGCCTCCCCTGCAGGTACCAGACCTGATGCGGCATGTGAGTCCATGGTTGGAAGGAGAGTGATGCTGTGTCGTATCCAAGCTCTGGCCTTCCCAGAGTCAACTGTTTGCCACAGAGTAGAGTTTGCTATTTGCAACAAAGTGGATTCTGTTATTTGCAGCAAAGTGAAGTCTGCTGTTTGCCACAAGGCAGCTTCTAGATTTGCAGTTAGGAGTGCTGCCTGGTACCTGCTCCTCTGTGGGACCGATTCTCCCACCTCCAGCACACAGTGTTACCATCCACTGCAGAGCCAACCCCCTCCTTCTGCTTTGCCAACAGTAGCCCAATATTGTTCAGGCGACAATGTGCCCAGCTCCGGGGGATGGACTGTGATCTGTCTCAGGCTGTCACAACTCCCCTCCCCCCCCAGTCCCTTTTTCAAGATATCCAGGGATATCTTGTCAGGGAAAAAGAGGTGCTTCTCAGGACTTTTTATTCCCTGATAATAAGAAATCCCCTCTTCTTGCTTAGCCTTTTCTTACCCTGAATAGGGTTGTGTAAAGACGAAATGCTTGGAACTTTAGCAGCCATCTTGTGGCCATGAGGCAACAAGGTTAAGAATTAAAAAAAAAAAAAAAAACAGTGAGGATGG